>NC_086322.1:175109108-175266608 GCF_036172605.1 Pelobates fuscus
GTTCCTTAGCCAAATATAATTTTGGGGGGAGGTCCAAGCATGTCATAAGTGCTTCCAGGTCTACCCATCGTCTCTCATCCGTCTTGAAGTAGCTGCCGTCAAACCCGTCCGGCCCTGGGGCTTTGTTGCCTTTCAGGGACGATATTGCTGTCTATTTCATCTTCTGTGATTTAACTCTGTGTTTGAGCAGCCTCCTCGTTCAGCTTTGGGAGGTTCATCTGGGTGAGGTAGTTGCAAGTGGCATCCACTACCTCATTCTCCTCTTCTGTTGTTGTGGGAGTATTATAGGGTATATGTTGTGGGAGTCTGATTATATAGGGTTTCAAAGAATTCGGTAAAGACTCTAGCAATGTCAGCAGGGGTGGTCTGCATGTTCCCTTGTTTGTCCTTGATTCTGGTAATGTGCGGGTGTCTCGGTCTAGGTCTCGGATTTCTAACAGCGAATCCATCTTATTTGTCATAGTAATTTCTCCTGGTCCACGTAATGGGCCATAGCTGTATCGTCTGCCAATGTGTCCCGGACTTCTAAGCATCTGCTTTATAGTACATGCAGGATGGCCAGGGTGGGATTATGTTTGTGTTTCAGTTGTTCTGCCCTGCGCAGGGCATTAAATTGGTCCTTTTAATTTTCTAGTTTTCTCTTTCTTTTTCATTGTAGCTAATTTGACCAGGGTCCCTTGTATGACCCTCTTATGAGCTGCCTACACTGTGGCTGGTGGGACGTCTTCAGTTGCGTTTCAGGCTAAATAGTCCTTCAGGTCCTTCTGAACAGTTTCAACCACCGTCTGATCCCGAAGTAGGGACGTATTGAGTTACCAGTTCCATGGGGTGGCGGCGGTGAGGTTATCCAGCGTTAACGTTATGTCAGCATGGTCAGACCAGGTAATGGTACCTACATGTGATCGGGTCGCCCTTGGACCCGCCGTGTTGTTAATTAGGAACAGAGCTATGCATGAGTAAGTATTATGGGGGGCGGAGTGGAATGTGTAGTCTTTAGTTTCTGGATGGTGTGCCCTCTAGATGTCAAGGAGTCCAGTGTTCTAAATGAAACGATGAAGTCGTTTCTTGTGTTCCTCTACTCTGGGACTGGGACTGCCCGCTAGTGGAGCTTCTGTCTATAGCTGGACTCAGGGCTGCATTAAAATCTCCTCCAGAGATTATCGTCCCATGGGGGAGGCCCTGGATTAGAGCTGCCAGTTTATCCCAGAAGGTCGTGACTGGATCATGTATGGCATAAACATTTACCAGGTGGATAGTGTGAGAGAATAGGGTGCCGGTTACTACAAGATATCTCCTTTCCGGATCATAGACAGCCTTCGTTACTTGAAGTGGGCACCTGGTGTGGATAGCAATAGCCACTCTGTGTTAATTTTTCTATGTGTTCTAGCCTCAAAGACAGTGCGGTACACATGATCTCTCAAAGCCACATGAGAAGTAAGGGGCAGTTGCATCTTCTGTAGGAAGGAGATATCAGAATTTAATCTTTTGATTTCCCGAAACAAGAGACGTCGTTTTTTGGGGGGCATTGAGTCCCTTCACGTTAAGTGATGTTATCTGTATGGACATAGTAGATGTCTGTAAGTTCCGCCATGAGAGGGATCCCCGGCTGAGCAGGGAGTGGCAACCCCTCCCCCCACTCCCAGGATCAGGGAGTCCATCAGTGAGAGTGTATCTGTTCTTGTCAATGAAAGTGTATGTGTGTCTGTCTGTCATAGAGTGTGTGTATGTCACTGTGTGTATGAGTGTGTATTTGTGAGTCAAGATGTGTCTGTGTGCCAGTGTGTGTGTGTATTTGTGTGTCAGATACATATACAAACTGACACAGAGATACACACACTGGTGCATACAAACACAGATACACACACTTTGAATAATAGATACTCATACACACTGTGTGTATCTGTGTGCCACTCTCTGCCAGTGTGTTGTGTATCAGATTCATACACACTGGCACATACAAACACAGATACACACACCTTGATAATCAAACACAGATGCACACATTTTGATACATGCATGCATGCATACATACATACATACATACATACAAGCACAGATATAGACACACACCGACACGTACAAAACACGGTGCAAATTTTTAAAAAAATTCCCGGGGGGAAGGTGGGGTTCCATGATGTTGATACACTATGTCAAAAGGTTCCACGGGAAAAATTAATTGGGAACCCCTGCAGTTAATTGGGAACCCCCATCGCAGTTGTTTCCAGCCTTTGTTCCAGGGCGGCGGTTCGCACACCCAGGTTGAATCTGCTTTTATAATGAGCAAATTACATCAATACTCACTTTATGTGGCAGTTTATTTCTGGTTTTATGCTTTAATTTGTTATTAATGTACACAATTTACTAGGTTCCGAAGTATTCAATGCAGGGCACTGCTAATGTTGATGTATGCATTCCACAAAACCTGATGATCCCCATACATGCCCTTCAGCATGAGCAGGTCAGTGCTTTTCTAGTCAATGTAAAACAAATTAATCACATCCTATTTCATCCACTTGAATGATCAATATCCAACAGTTTGAAGCAAAGGTCATCTGTAAATAGATCTAGCTGTATGATTTGTATGTTTGTTTCTCTTTGTATTTGGCAAGCTACACAAAAAAAAAGATCTTCTCTATGGATGTAGTGCTCGTTCAGCAAATTATTAGTCTGAAACATTCAACTTCAAAATATTTTATTGTCTTTGCTTTAGAATATCCAACCGGGAGATGACTAATTACAAAGTATTACTCCACACAATACTGCTAGTAGACTTACCACGACAGAATGTATTTGTGTATACCTTTTTAACAAAATAATATATGAACCCCCATGTCTGTTTGCATGTTTTTATTTTATGTTTTTGTGCATTTTAAAGCAGTGTGACTCATTTAGGTTTGCTTTTTTTTGTTTTTGTGTTTAATTTATTTTATTTTATAATACTTATGAGTAGAAGAGCTTGGTATTCTCACGACTACATATTTGTTTAGGTGCTCGCACCCTTCTAATTGCATTAGCACATTTATTACAAAGATGGCTGTAAGTGTCTAAACCTTATCTTAAAGGTTTTTGGAACTCCTATGTCTCTTGAATAGGAATAGGAATATGCTGGATGGGGGCAGAAAACAAACATTCATCTTCAATATTTAATCGAAAGGGACATGATATATGCAGGTTCCATTATGAAAGAATAAAGTTAAAATTCATGGTCCCTGTCAATGCCCAGCTGCAGATCACGGGTTGTTAATTTTTGCTAATCAAGCTCCATTCTGCCTCATAATTATATGAATGTGAGAACTGATTTCTGATTTTCAGCACAAGGAATAAAAGAGGGAATAAATTATGTTCAAGGAGCAGTTAAATCTTTATTACAGCAATGCCTGTAAAGAAGAGCTTGCATGCCCATGTGGAAACTGTTGGACTACCAGCTCCCTCTTTAGAGAGACAAAGTGTGTGTGTGTGTGTGTGTTTGTTTGTTTTGTAATGACATGTGGATTGTGCTTATACCTTCCTCTAAAAGTTTAATTAATGGAAACCTCCAAACCGGAGTTGTCCCATAATTTGAAAGGAGTCTGAAGTCCTCTGGTGCTGTCCTATTCAGTGTTAACATTTTTTTTTTTTTTTAATTCTTTATTTTTGTAGTGCATGAAGGTATAACAGTGAGTGTGTGGTACCCCGACGGCATTCCACACACGTTTTAATGACATTAATAACATTGGGGTATTTAGGTACTTTGCACATTTTTAATATATTAACATGAGTGGTCAACTGCATGTGCTGTAGCTTATAGGAATGTTCAACGCTTGAAACAAGGTAAAAATAGGTTACGTTATGCATCAGGATTGTCAGACATTGCTAAACAGTGGGTCCCGGAGACCTTTTAAGATTCACAAGCATTTACTAGCTGTTCATCTGGCGTGGTTATAGCAGAGTAAATGCTACTAGTAAGGTAATGAATAGGACACTCGTAGTGAGTATTAAGTATGCTAAGCTTTGTAGTTAAGAAGTCGTTAGGCTTCAGTGAGATTGTTATAAGTAGTTAAATAGGCCAGTATGCAGGCTATTTAAACAGGCCTAGCTCCCATCGATTGGTACTTATGCTGGTATAGATTTTTAACTAGCAAGATACATTTTGCAGTGTTGTTGCTTGCCTGATCAGTTATACATGGACAAACATAGATAAACATTCTGCAGAGGGACAGAAAAATCAAATAAAAAATTTCTAGCAAGGGCTTCTGAGCATGTTATGAATCAGGGTAGACCATAGGTAAAAGTACATATCTGTTTGCAAAACTCTGGCACGAACGGGTAAGTTCGGTTAAAGTTCAGCCGACCCCTGACACTGGGAAGCGCTGGCGCTCTGTCGGGCAGTTCTTCTGGGTCCCGAGCACACACGGGGGTCCACGCTTTTCCCCAGTGGGTCGTGAAGGGGCTCTCCGCCGGTTTCGTCTCCCTGGGTGTTGTCTCGCTGCTTTTTGGTTTGCGTTGTCGTGGGCTTTGTGGATGGTAGCGTGCAGGCTTGTGCTGTGCCAGTCCTCTGTTTCTGGGACCGCTGTGCGAGGTGTAGATCCGAGCTTGTCTCGGGGCCCGGGACGATGAATTGTGGCAATCGAGGGATCCGGCTTTGTTTCCCGCCTCTTACGTAAGCTTTGGTGCCGCTTTATTTTGGATGTCGCTCTGTGCTTGCGAGGGGGATGCCATTGCAGGGTGCGTCGCGTGGCCGGGCGGATCCACGCCACCATCTCTCTCATTGCCATCCGATGAGGTTGCCTTCTGGCTTTGAACTTTGCCCATAGGTAGGAGCATATCAAGTTTAGAAAGTCCCCTGTGTGCTTTGGTGCGATGCATGGGTGCTTGGCCTTAGGTCGCGTCCGTGCCGCCATTTTAGCTGGATCCTGCAGTCTTCGTCCGTTTGACGACTGAGTCGCTTGTGCAGGTGTGATTGTGGGGGTAGTCGTCCCCAGCGAGGACCGGGATGTCCCCCGCCGGTCCATAGGGGGGGGTGGCAGGGCTGGTTCCCGTTTAGGAGTGAGCCCCTGGCCGGTATATCGGCCGCCATCTTCAGGCTGCAGGCTTTGCTCCGGTTTAGGCCGCATGGTCGTGTGAGGCTTGTCCGCGTTGTGTCGGTGCCGGGGTGGTATCATTGTGTTCCCACTGCTGTTCTGTGACTGTTCCCGGTCACCGGGCGCCGTTTATATTATTGTGTCAGTCGGTATTTTCACGTTTTCGTCCGAGGTTGCTGGAGCTCTCAAATTGTGCGGCTGGCCATCTTGGCTGTCAGGCCCCGCCCCCCAGTGTTAACATTTTTTTAATGCTAAATGTGAGTCCGCTGTGCTGCTTGGGCTAATTGCCTTACCCATATTGCCAGCTGGGCTGTGGGTGACCAGGCAATTTTTGGAAAATAGTTTGAAGCTGAACAGAGGGATAGATCCAGGGGACTCCAGGCACAATAACCAATTTAATAAGATGAAATGGTTAGAGTGCATAAAGACACCCAGACCGCTTAATTTCACTGGAATGCTCTGGGTGCAGTGGCCCTCTAGTTTTAACCAGTGTAAAATATTGAATGTTTTGATTGCAAAGTTAACACCCCTCCAGTGGCTCTTCTATGTTAAGAACAGAGTTAAACTCTGTTCTCAATCAAATGCTGCTCCTAGAGCCGGAGTTTGATTGGTTCAGTGCTTTGGTTCCCATGCGCACTAGTGCCCCTCCCCCAGTGCTTCCCCATTGTATTGGCTGAGATCATCAAAATAGAGGATCACAGTAAGAGGCAGGACAGACGCAGAGCAACAGAACAACGCAAAGTTAAACTTATTTTTTATTTTTTTTAGCTTGGAGGTGGCATAAAGAAACATAAATTTGGTGACTATAGCATTAGGAACACTTGTTTGTATTTGTTATTGTGTCCCTTTAAATAAACACTCCAAGCACCATTGCCACTACAGCTTGCCTTTATGATGTCAGGAGTGTGCTGGCACACGCCACGCCAATGTAAGCTCAGGATTGCTAACAGAGGTTCCAGCTTATGAACTTCTCTGTTGTCAGTAGTGGAGGTGGAGAGCAGCACTTTTCAGAGGCCCTGTAAAACGTCAAACCAAATTAAAGAACACTATAATCACCAGAACCAATGCAACTTAATGTAGAGGTTCTGGGGTTTATAGCCGGTCTGTGCATGCTGAACAGTGTAAATGCTGCCTAGGGAGTCCTGAATCTTACTAGGTACGCTAACACTACTAACAGTGGAGCTTTAGGAAATATATGCTTGTATTCCTAACGCTATAGTGTTCTTTTAAAGAATATACAAATTCCTATTAGAATAAAGAGTAAGGGGTAGTATATTAAATTAAATAAAACTCCTGTGTAGCTTCTGTAAAACATATGCAACATAGTTGAGCATGTGAAAACATTTTTTTTTTCAAAAAATATAGGTTTATTTTTAAATGATACTTTATGTTGAGTAAGCTCAAACTTAAAACTTCAAATAAGAGGAAAGACAAGAATGTAAAAAGGCAGCTAGATGTTCTATGCATAGTGAATATAGGTTAAATCTGTTTTCAAATGTTTTTGAAATACAATCTATCTTGTCTTAAATGTGATTTATAATAATATTTGATAAGGGGAAGAGCTTCAACCAGCTTATGCTGCAATATATCGCCATTTCCCATCTACCTTTCTAGGTAACAGCTGATTGGAGCAAGCATCTTCTTGAGCAATGTGCAATAGATACCTATGGCTGGTCATTGCATGTATTTTAGAACATCTACGGATCCCCATTTGTACTCTGCTAGAGCAGAGGTGCCCAAGAGGTAGATCACCAGATGTTGTAGAATAGTGATGTACCGAACGGTTCGCTGGCGAATAGTTCCTGGCGAACATAGCATGTTCGCGTTCGCCACGGCGGGCGAACATATGCGCGGTTCGATCCGCCCTCTATTCGTCATCATTGAGTAAACTTTGACCCTGTGCCTCACAGTCAGCAGACACATTCCAGCCAATCAGCAGCAGACCCTCCCTTCCAGACCCTCCCACCTCCTGTACAGCATCCATTTTAGATTCATTCTGAAGCTGCATTCTTAGTGAGAGGAGGGAAAGTGTAGCTGCTGCTGATTTGATAGGGAAATGGATAGCTAGGCTAGTATATTCAGTGTCCACTACAGTCCTGAAGGACTCATCTGATCTCTGCTGTAAGGACAGCACCCCAAAAAGCCCTTTTTAGGGCTAGAACATCAGTCTGATTTTTTTTTTCCTGTGTAATCTAATTGCAGTTGCCTGCCTGCCAGCTTCTGTGTCAGGCTCACAGTGGATACTGTGACCACTTGCCCAGTGCCACAACTCATCTGGTGTCACAATAGCTTGCATTTCAAAACAAAAAATGTTTTTTCACTGTAATAGATTGAATAGCAGTTAGTTGTCTTCAAGCGTGTGTGTCAGGCCTACAGCGTCTACTCTGCCAACCACTGCCAGTGCACAGTGCCACTCATATCTAGTGTCACAATAGCGTGCATTTAAAAACAAAAAGTTTTTGACTGTAAAATAATAGCAGTCAGTGTCCTTCATAAGTGTGTGTCAGGCCTACAGCGTGTACTCTGCCAACCTCTGCCAGTGCACAGTGACACTCATATCTGGTGTCACAATAGCGTGCATTTAAAAACAAAACAACTTTTCACTGTTATAGATTGAATAGCAGTAGTTGTCTTCAAGCGGGTGTGTCAGGCCTACAGTGTGTACTCTGCCAACCTCTGCACAGTGCCACTCATATCTGGTCTCACAGTAGCTTGCACGCATAGTACCACTAATCCCCAAAAAAATGACAGGCAGAGGCAGGCCACCCCGCAGGGGCCATCGTGGTTGTGGTGCTGTGATTCCCTTTGGCCCTAGAATAATGCCCAGTTTTCAGAGGCCACGTACCCTGAACTTGAAAAGTTCTGAGGACATAGTTGACTGGCTAACACAGGACACCCAATCTTATACAGCTTCCGCTCGGAACCTTGACGTACAATCCTCCTCCAGCTTAGCTTCGGGCACCTCTCAAGATACCACTCACCCGCCTGCCGCCACCACCAACACTAGCACCACAGCCGCTTCACTTTATCTGTCAGAGGAGTTATTTACACATCCGTTTGAAGAAATGAGTGATGCGCAACCATTATTGCCAGAGGATGTAGATAACAGGGATATGTCTCAGTCAGGCAGCATTACACACATGGACGTACGGTGTGGTGATGATGATGTTGTACCCGCTGCTGCTTCCTTTGCTGAGTTGTCAGATACACAAGTGAAGCGGTTGATGATGATGCATCCATGGATGTCACGTGGGTGCCCGCTCGGCAAGAAGAAGAACAGGGCGAAAGTTCAGATGGGGAGACAGAGAGGAGGAGGAGACGAGTTGGAAGCAGGGGGAGGTAGTCGCAAGGAGCTAGTAGCACAGTCAGACAGCATGCATCGGCACCCAGGTTCAGCCCGACAGCACGCCAATCAACGCATGCTGTGTCCACCACCAGAATGCTGTCATTGCAGAGCTCAGCAGTGTGGAATTTTTTTTGTGTGTCTGCCTCTGACAACAGCGATGCCATTTGCAACCTGTGCCAAAAGAAACTGAGTCGTGGGAAGTCCAACAGCCACCTAGGTACAACTGCTTTGCATAGGCACATGATCGCACATCACAAACGCCTATGGGATCAACACATGAGTATAAGCAGCACACAAACTCAAAGCCGCCATCCTCCTCCTGGTCCAGCATCTTCAGCCACATCAACCACTGCTGTCCTCCTTGCCCCCTCTCAACCATCCGCCACTCCGTCTCTCGCCTTGAGCAGTTCCCGCTCATCTGCCCACAGTCAGGTGTCTGTCAAGGACATGTTTGAGCGTTGGGCGCCAGCTCGTTATTCTCTTGGGCGCCAGCTCGTTATTCTCTTGGGCGCCAGCTCGTTATTCTCTTGGGCGCCAGCTCGTTATTCTCTTGGGCGCCAGCTCGTTATTCTCTTGGGCGCCAGCTCGTTATTCTCTTGGGCGCCAGCTCGTTATTCTCTTGGGCGCCAGCTCGTTATTCTCTTGGGCGCCAGCTCGTTATTCTCTTGGGCGCCAGCTCGTTATTCTCTTGGGCGCCAGCTCGTTATTCTCTTGGGCGCCAGCTCGTTATTCTCTTGGGCGCCAGCTCGTTATTCTCTTGGGCGCCAGCTCGTTATTCTCTTGGGCGCCAGCTCGTTATTCTCTTGGGCGCCAGCTCGTTATTCTCTTGGGCGCCAGCTCGTTATTCTCTTGGGCGCCAGCTCGTTATTCTCTTGGGCGCCAGCTCGTTATTCTCTTGGGCGCCAGCTCGTTATTCTCTTGGGCGCCAGCTCGTTATTCTCTTGGGCGCCAGCTCGTTATTCTCTTGGGCGCCAGCTCGTTATTCTCTTTTTCACTTCACTAGGGACACTTTACTGCACTATGGGCACTTAGACCCACTCTTTGTCTTGCACAGTGTTATTCCTAGCCAGCATCTGTGATGGGAAATCAGGCAGTCATCTAAACGTTTAGATTGAGCTTTAGCTTAGAACACCCTTGAAGGTGTTTAAGGAGATTAGGGCTAGTTTAGAGGATTCTTCTTAGACCTCTCTGGGTCTTTATAGCCCTTCTACCTATCCAGCATTTCTGGAAACTAGCTAAGAGAAAGGGTGGCTGTGTGTCTGTGATACATTTAACTTTTATATCACCTTATTGACACTTTTTATGACAGCATCACTCCGGTCTCCATACTCTCTGCCTATACCCATCTATTTAGAGGGACTTTCCTTGCCCCTGGCAATATTATATAATAGGTAATAGTATTACCATTATTACACAATTAGCCACTATAGGGGAATGAGTATAGTATCCCTTTGTTATTTATAAATGATACAATAAAGACTTTTGTCCATTACTCAATTTACTTTAACAAAGGGTACTAACCATGGTATTAGGAAGCATTACTCTGCTTTCCCTTTCCCCCTCTATTATACACCTATGCTTACTAGGATTTGTAGGTATCACTTTATTATAGTTGTCTAACCTTTTCCTATGCCAGTTTTAGATCTCCTTCTTGGGAGATTTTTTCTTTTTTCAGTTTATTAGCATACCTGGGTACAAGCCCTCGGTGGGGCTGGCACCACCACCTGACCACATTTCCTCGTTTCTTCCACTGATACTGCTTTTTCCATCTTTGAAGGGGTTTGGCGAAGGAAATAGTCCTCTACTCGTAACAGGGATTAAACTGATAAGAATAGTACTACTTAACACACCTTATAATAACGCAGAGAGAGGCAACGCAGAGAGAGGAGTCTGAAGAAGAGGAGTCAGAGGAGGAAGGTGGCTTTGAGGAGGTGGAAGACCAAACACAGCAGGCGTCCCAGGGGCTTGTTGTCACCTTTCAGGACCCTTGGTGTTGTACGTGGCTGGGTGGAGGAAGAGACCTTCAATGACATCAGTGAAGACAAGGAACGGGACATGGCTAGCTTGGTATCCAACCTTGTGCAAATGGGGAGTTTGCGGTTGTGCAAATGGACTGTTTGCGGTGCGTTAAATGGGGAGTTTGGTCTGTCACTGTGAAGTGGGCGTAACCCTTACACTACCTGATCGATACAACATCATACAGTAGGTCCCCCCCTCATTATTTTTATGGCCCCCACCCACCGCTCACGGGTGGGGCCGGGGGGGAGGACAGTAGGTCCCCCCTTATCCTTATTTACTTAATATTCCCCTGTATAACAATGTTTGGCATTTAGTGAATATTCCCTATTCTGCTCTGTGTCAGTGTGTATCAGGGTCTCTGAGGACAGGTTTCAATCCATATCTGCCAAGTGACCCTATGTAGGGGGAACAGTCCCTATTCTGCTCTGTGTCAGTGTGTATCAGGATCCCTGAGGACAGGTGTCAATCCATATCTGCCAAGTGACCCTATGTAGGGGGAACAGTCCCTATTCTGCTCTGTGTCAGTGTGTATCAGGGTCTCTGAGGACAGGTGTCAATCCATATGTCAAGGTGTCAATATGTCATATGTCAGGTGTCAATCCATATCCATTGTGATTTAGGAATGTTAGATGATTTATGCCCTTTATGGATTAAAACCGGACTCTGCATCAACTGTGTAATTTTCCATGGGAGTTTTGCCATAGATCCCCCCCCGGCATGCCACAGTCCAGGTGTTAGTCCCCTTGAAACAACTTTTAAAACCCACATGGACTCTTTCTGGCCACAATAGTGATGGACTATTGTGGCCAGAAAGAGTCCATGTGGGTTTTAAAATTTGCCTGCCCATTGAAGTCTATGGCGGTTAGCCCGGTTCGCGAACATTTGAGGAAGTTCGCGTTCGCCGTTTGCGAACCGAAAATGTTATGTTCGCGACATCGCTATTGTAGAACTAAAACTCCCATGATGCTTTGCGTGCCTTTAAAATGACAACATCATGGAAGCTGTAGTTTTGGGGATCTACCTTTTTGGCCACCTCTGCTCTTGCATATCTAACTTCCAGATTTTTGGAAGTGTCCTTTTCTGCTGTGAGGAAAGAATAGGGGTAGCTGTATATCAGCATTCATTTCATTCAGTGAGGTTATAAGTAAGTTTGTAAAAATAAAGGACTAATTTCCACATGTAATTGGGATCATCGCTAACTAATGTTTTGTTTACCTGTGGGATAGATGATACTTTATAATGGAGACTATCCAATGTATAGATTTACTTATTTGTTAGAATTATGTGTATGTTTAATTATTTTCCACTGCCTTCTGAATTTGTTTTGTCTGTAGCCCATATAATAAAAACCCACACAAGGGATATTTCTGCAGAGTGTTAATTTCTCTATTCTATTACAATATAACAATAAGCGAGATTATACTTTTTCCTGAGTCTCTGGCTGAAATATCTAAAGCCTCAGTGTTACACATTGCAATTTGTAAGAAGTATAAATACAGTAATGATTGAATGCAGCAGTGAAACAAACTAATGGCTCTAAATGAATCTCCCTGTTGTTTGTGCAAGGTGATTCTCAAAATACAATTTCATAGTCTGAAGTTATGTGTTCTTGAGTCTTTCACATGTGCTTTACAGAAAACCATAAGTATTCATTGCTTTATCGTCTATTTTTTTATTTTTTTTTTATTTTATTGGAGTCTCAATGGTGATCTGTTCTAAGCTTTGTGCTATGTTAATGGAATGTCCATAAGTGTTCAGAGCATATTTCATTAGGGTGTGCTCCCAAGGAAATCTTTTCTTTATATTGCCTGGTAATGTACCAAAATAGGTTTTGAAGTTTCAAACCTGATGTTTTTCATCTGAAACTTAGCCAGCACTGCCCTATATTATCATTTATAAACACTTCTTACTTCCACCTAAAACTATCTATCCTTTTCAAAAGGACTTTGCATGATGAAAAGTGTTACCGTATTATTTACCCTTTAACCCCTTAAGGACACATGACATGTGTGACATGTCATGATTTCCTTTTATTCCAGACAGCTGAAGAACAGAATATACAGTCTGAGATATTTGGCAGAGAAATATGGAATGGTCAAATTAGAGCTCTCTAGCAAGGAGAGAGAAAAATCCAATGAATCTCTAAATAGCAAGTAATAGTAAGGAGAAGTAAAGTGCATGGGAAATAGTACACAAAATAAAATATTCTAAGCTGAAAATGTGAGTTATTTAAAATATTGCATAATCTAGAAAGAATAACTTGTGTAACCTAAAGCCTGACTTCCATCTTAAGTGAGGAAGGGAATTGTCCTGGCTGTATGGGACAGTTGGATGTTTCTTTTTCTTTTGAAATTAGCCATTTGATCAAAAAACAAAAGACAAGCGATGCACTAATTTTACACTCTAAAGCACTTGATAAAGCTGGAATGCTTGCTTTAGGGGTTTGACGTGTTCAATTAAGGAGTCTATATGGGATACATTGTAAAGTTGGCAATGCTACTATCCTTGGGAAAAAAATAACCATTAGGCTATTCTAATGGGGCTTTAAAAACAAACAAAATAATGTTGCCTTCAAAGTACACCTGTACAAGTGTTGTTTTTTTTTTTTTGTAGCATTTATAGTTTACATATCTATAGCTGTGAAAGAAAAGAGTTTTTGTGTGTGTGATGTATTTTCTTTTTTCCGTTTTTTTTTTTTTTTTTTTTTGGGTGGGGTGGGAGGGGGGGTGAAATGGTGGAATTGAGCAATAAAGAGGGTTTGCTCTGAGAAACAAATGCATACCATCCTAGAATACAAGATCACTGCATGTCTGGCTTTTGCCTTGCGTTCCTTATGGATGACTTTATATCTTGAGTTGTCTAGGATAAGGTTACATGAAATCTTGGATTATGTCTGTACAGTATAATAGCATCTTTAGACTGGTATGGTATCAATTACACTGAGCAGCACATGTCCTCTTCAGAAACTTGTCTCTTCTAGTTTTTAGGTTACTTTTGGGGGGTGGTGGGGTTTGATTTTTATTTTATTTTTTGTTTTGCTTTTGAATTTTCTTTCATTGTGTGTATTGTTTTGGACAAGGTATGTTTGCTTACATAATGCAAAATATATAAAACCTAGCATTCCTTACTTGTTTGATTTTTTGTTTTTAGACTCTCTGCTTATTATAGCTAAAGGGAGCTAAAGGCATAAATCTATTTTGATCTATAAACTCGGTCACATCTACTGTTACTGTTGAACCATCCCAACCTCTTTCATTTTAATAAATGCCTCCACTAAATGTTTTCTCAAACTATTTCAGAATTGTGACCGTTGCCAAAATGTATTGAGCTGGAAACCCTTTTGTTCTCATTTGTTGAAACATCGTCAGAATCTTGTATAAAATTGAAAGACTGTGTAAAAAAGCCTGAACAAATCTACTAAGCTCCCTGGAGTGGGAAGCTTACACAATCCTACATGCTGCTGGTTAATGTATTCACTGAAACAGAGTGGCTGGGTTGAGTCAGCTGTTTTCAGAAATTCACTGGCAATCTGCCTCTGCGTTTTATTTGTTCGCTTTTGTCCAAGCGGAATGCAGGGGAATATATTATTAGAACTCTGCGACAGGGTCTGTACACTTCCTTTTTCAATTGGCACAGAAGAAGCAAATGTTTTTTGTTTAAGGTTATGCTTTTAAGTTGCACAATGGGAAGTAGAAATTTGTCAAGCTTTTGGTTACAAAGTGCAAATCTAAAAATAAAAAAATATTCTCTAATAAGGCAGAGGAGGATGTGCAAAATCCTACTTGATTTAACCAATAAATAACTTGTAATGATTTTTTAGGACTTTTTGAAGAAACAATTTCAGAGTCTGTTGTATGGAATTCCTTTGTCACATTTGGCAAGTTGTCGTGTGTGTGTGTTGGCGTGTCTTGGAATTTTAAGCACAACATTGGGGATGTTTTGAAAGCTGAAATTCATTTATGATAAAGCACAGCAACATTTTGAGATCCGTACTAAAATACTGAATAAATTGCATCTGCATTCCATGAACTTATGACATGTGAGAACACTCCTCTCGCTTCATTACACACCAGGTGCACTGTAAATAATTCCAGCCTTTAGCGATTCTGTCCTAATAAAATGCAATGGAGTTAAATGGCTTTATTAAATTAGCTATCTATATCCCTTGAGGTGCTTGGAGTATGCATCGAATGCTGCTTTAATGGTATCTGCTTAAAACGGGTAGATGTATTTTGTATGTTGGTTGGTTTATATTTGTCCACTTGTGAGTCTGAATAATATACTGCCCCCTTTACTTTAACAGTTTAGTACTGTATTTATTGAATCAGACAGCTTGTAGAAAACAAAAGTTTAAAATTGAAACACTGGCCATTGTGAAAATGAGTACCGATTCATACCTCCCAATATTTCAAATGGACAAAGAGGGATACTTTCATTTTAGGAGTGTGAGTGGGTTGTTGCCAGGAGCTTGCTTTCTTGAGACATTTGTGGGTCTTACGAATAACTAACAATTTTTGCTACTGAAATGTGATTTAGAACAATGTATTTTTTTTTTTTTTACATGACCAATTTATTGTTTGAAGACTCATTCTGTTAGTATTATTACTGTACTGTACAGCCCTGCTACACACTAACATACCAGCATAGGCGTGCACAGCACATTTCATTATAGTGTGCACTTGGAAATTCTCTAAAAGGCTGTGTGAGTGTAAGGTAACTGTGTAGGGTGGCTGTAAGTGTTGTAGCTGCATGTGAGGTGTGTGTGTGTGTGATGTAATGGCTAGCTGTGAGAGATATGTTTGGGTAGTTAAGAGCAATCTGCGTTGCAGTGCATGATGTGTGGGTGTATGTGGAAGTGATGTGTAGTTAGCTGTGAGTGAGGTGTTCGGCTATGTGTGGGTGGTGTGTGTGTAGCTATGAGTTATTTGTGTTGGTAGCTGCGAGTGAGGTGTCTGACTATGTGGGTAGCTGTCATGTGATTGGGAGATGTTTCATGGAATAACAGCCCAGTTTTACATTTTTTTTTTTCAAATTCAGCATCATCTTATGAACTCCACAAAATTAAATAAGAGTCCACTAACACACAAGTACACTCATATCGAGACTGCAATCCATCACCGTGCATAATACGCCCACACATGCACAAGCAGGTGCTTTAACATATGCACACACAAATAACCATTTACACACACACACACACACACACACAGATAAACACAAACACATTCATGTATATCTACACCAAGAAACCCACATACATACATACATACATACACACTCACAGAAACTTTTGTATATTTGCATGCAGCCATACTCTTATATATACACACATACAATCACAAATACACATTCAGCCATTTGTGCAGACCCATTCATAAACACTTGCAATTCCCCTGTGCTTTATGATTTGAGATTAAAATTAGATTCCAAACTTTATTCTCTTATTATTATTATATTTATATAGCGCCAACAAATTCCATAGCGCTTTACAATGGGTGGACTAACAAACATGTAGTTGTAACCAGACAAGTTTGCTGCACAGAAACAGAGGGGTTGAGGGCCCTGCTCAATTAGCTTATATGCTAGAGGGAGTGGGTTAAAGTGACACAAAAGGGAAGTAGATTGTTAGAATAGTACTCATTGAAAACTTCGTGGTTTTTGGGGGTGTTTTTTTTTTTTTTTTTTTTTTTGAGCCATTAACAGTTTAATTGATATGCCTTTGTGAAAAAGTGAGTTTTTAATGATATTTTTTTTTTTCAAATTTGACTTTTATTTTTTCAAATGAAAAGGGGAGGGGAGTTGGGTTACAGAAGGAAAGAAGGATGGGGGGGGGGGAGAGGGAGGGGAGACCACAAATCATAGGACTACATGTCCTTTGTATTCATGTTCCGACATAACAAGGTAATATCATAACAAAATGGTAACATAGCAAGGTTATACAGGAAAATTCATTGGCCTAAGAATACAGGATGCTTCCACCATATATGTTTGTAGTAAAGAACTCAGGGAGTTCGACAAGGTCTAACAGTTAGCCCTGGGTTTACAACCTCCCGGTCAGTCAGGAAGTCCTTGTGTGGCTCATTGTTTATTAACAATGATATTTTTGAAGAAGTGGAGATTGAGTAAGAGTCTACGAGAGAGGGGAAGGGAGTTCTAAAGGAATGGTGCAGCCTTAGAGAAGTCCTAAATGCGAGCATCAGAGTTGTGAGTATGAACAAAGGATAGACGCAGAGAGTAGGGGCCTAGACGGGACATACTTGTGTGATAGGGAGAATAGATAGGTGGTAGCAGCATTATGTAGGGACTTGAAAGCAAGAAGCAGAATTTTATATTGAGCCCTATATCTTACGGGAAGCCAATGCAGGGACTGACAGAGGGGTGAGGCATGGGAGGTGCGGGCGGACAGGAAAATTAGCCTCATCGCCGCATTCATTATGGACTGCAGTGGGGCAAGTTGGAAACATGTAAGACCTCTGAGAAGTGGATTGCAGTAGTCAAGGCAAGAGAGGACAGTGGCATGGACCAGCACCTTAGCTGCATCTGGCGTTAAGTAGGGGCGGATGCACGCAATGTTTTTGAGATGGAAGCAACAGGATTTGGCGATAGACTGGACATGAGGGGTGAAGGAGAGGTCGGAGTCAAAGAGAACACCTAGGCAACGAGCCTGATGGCAGCACCATTAACATGGAGCGAGACAGAAACAGGAGTAGCAACACTTGAGGGAGGAAATACCAGAAGTTCAGTTTTGGATAAGTTGAGTTTAAGGAAGTGAGCAGCCATCTAGTTGGAAAACATAACTCCCTGCTGCACGTTATTCCCTCCTCCCCCCGTACCAACCACCCTAGATGTCCATATAAAGTAAAGTGTAACTGTTCCCTACATAAGGATGTACTTTGCCTCTTCGAAATCTCACTCCTGCACAAGCCTGTTTGAGGTGGCATCGCATCACTAGTTGCAGGATTAGGAGTGCCACCTTCCTGAAATGGGGAGGGGGGGGGGTGGGAATCAGAAACAGTCCTTTCTAGTAGCAATGTTATAAACCACTAGAGGGAGAGGAGATAAAGCAGCCAGTCACTGGCCATGTAACACAAGGTGTGAGTGCTCTCATGCCCCCCTGCAACAGAGGCAGGTACAAATGAGACTGTGTCCTGCAGTGCAGCACATTGCTAGAATGAGGGTCCTGGTTGTAAATCACATCCAATTAAAGGCCATCATCCCACTGTGTATTTTCCAGGTGCCTGGACTCACCCCGTGCCTATGCATACCAGCAATATGGAGCATCTGGAAGAAAGGATAATTAGAATGTATGTTGGGTACTTTTTAATTTAAGACACAATCCATAAATAAAATTTACTTGCAGGTTTTTTTTTTTTTTTGTTTTTTTTTTAATCCAATACTGGTTTTGTATGCTTTTAATTCTTTTCGTATTTAAAAAGAATATTCCAGACCCCTAAAACACTTCAGCAAGCTGATGTGGGTTAGCTATCAAGAGTCTGTCCTCTTATCAATTGACCTTATTACACCTCCTGGTTATCTATAAAACAGGTCATGTTACTCTCTGGTTGTTTAGCTCAGTGGTGCTATATTCAAGAGGCAGCGACTGACCAAAGCAACTGCCGTGCAAAGACTTCGCATTAAGCTGCATTGGGAAGTCTGGCATTGGACATAGAAAGTCTGAGCGGGGTTAGAAGTGCAGTGCTTGCAAAGGCTGCAGATGAGATCTGCAATGTTTGCAGTCTGTTTTAATTGAAGTCATGCATGGTTTATTGTGGGTATATCTACTAGATAGGGACTTTAAATAAAATTTTCTATTTTTTCTTTGGACATTGGAGCGTCCCTTTACATTTCTGTAAGAAGATTATTTTTAAATGCAAGTTTGGAATCTGCTCTTGATCATGGATCTCCTAATTATTATTGATTTATTTTATAATTCAAAATGGGCTCTAATTTCATAAGTTTCACTTGCATCTTATTTTTGCTGTGCCTTGTCGCAAGTTGGAAACCATCATCTTATATGCTTTTTATAAGATTTGCTATTTAATTTGTATTTTTTTTGTATGTGTTTTGCAGTATTCTCGTGTTAGAATAGCTGAATTCTTTGTTCACACCAGTGTTCACACCCTTTTGTTTAGTTAAAGGTTTGGTGAGCATAAATAGCTTGTTTGATAACTCATCGATAGCTAAATACCTTTTTTTGTAATATTACAGATAACATGTCTTCAAGACTTTTTTGGAGAAGATGATGTTTTCATTGCCTGTGGACCTGAGAAATACCGATATGCCCAAGATGACTTTGTTCTGGATCACAGTGGTAACTAAAAAATTTTTTTTTTAAAAATATATAAATATATATTATGTAAGCTTGTTTGAGCTGGGTCCTCGTCGACTTTTTTTTTTTACTTTTTAGATGTACATACAAATACAAAAACATAGACAATGACAAGTAGCTAGGATGTAGGGTATATTTAGTGTATCTCTATAATTGATTATCTGCTAATCCCTTTTCTCTTCTAGATTAATATAGAGGGCTCAAGGCAGGGGGAGCATATATGCTCTAGAGGTTGGTTGTGGTAGATACGATTTCATACATTTATAGAAGATTTTAGCAGGAGAAAATAGGGAAGCGTTATCTCATAGTTAGTTTTTTTGATCCATTTATCCCAAAGAGTGTATCGAGAGCCAACTGGGCAAGAATATCTTGCAGTGGTACATTCCATTTCACAATGAGAGACCATTTGTGAATGTATCTCAGGCTCGCTGCTTACTACAGAAGATCTTCAATTCTTAGCTATTGAAGTTTCTCATCGACTTATGGCTCCTGCAACATTTTGTAATTGTTTCATCTACTGTTAAATTTTTCCCTTTATGATATTGTAAAGAGCTGCTCTATATAAATGCGAATAATAAACAAATGTAGTTAAATTAAAATTGTTTTATCTTTAATTTACATTGGATTTTTATTGATTATTGATAGTTTTCTATATAAGATATGTTATAGAACATAAATAAACAAGTAACAGGTAACCGAATATAAACAAATGGTAATATCACAGATTCTTGTTGCTAAAGTTATTGTATAACAGGGCTGCTTCACGACAAAAGAGCGACTAAACTATTTATTAAATAAAATAAACGTATATGTGTGTGAGCGCTCCAAAGAAAAAAACTCAAAGATTATCACATCTCTTTGTGCTGGAATTATCTCAACTGTAAAGAAACATAACTTCTAAATAATAAACAAAGGATAATAAAATAAGTGTTTGTGTATATATGAGAGAGCAACCGTGTCTGTTGTCGTCCCACTATATATATAATTTGTTACAAAGTAGTTTCAAATTTGGTAACCGTTGAGTGTTGTGTTTTACTATTTCTCCTGTAACCAAATTTGAAACTACTTTGTAACAAATTAGGAGACACACAGCGTATCATTTATATACAATTTGATTGATTAGTTGCGATTTGTATTCTAGCCATATAGTGGGACGACAACAGACATGGTTGCTCTCTCATATATACACACACACTCATTTTATTATCCTTTGTTTATTATTTAGAAGTTATGTTTCTTTACAGTTGAGATTATCACATCTCTTTGTGCTGGAATTATCTTTACATTTTTTCTTTGGAGCCCTCACACACGTATATGTTTCTTTTAAGATTCGTTATAGACCAAATTATATTTGGCATACAAAATTTAATTCTGTAGCATGTGGCTGTTTGTTTATTTAAATATTTGGTAAACTAATTCTATTAATCCAAGTTATTTAACTTGTGTCTGCAGATATTTTTAAACTGCAAGCATGTTTTAAAATAAACATTCAAAGTTCAGAATTTACCTTTATTCCATTGTTTTTCTGCAAATCTATGTCCACACAATGAACACCTTTACTTTAAAGGGTTGCTTTAAACCTCATAACCCCCACAGCCCGCTCTAGAGATTATGACCGTAGCAGTGCCCGGGCTCCATTCCCCGGTATTGCTGGAAACCGTTACATTGGTTTCCATCGGGTGCCAAAAGTCCAGTTCAGCAGAATTGACATCCAGCTTTAGTAGAGCTTCAGAAGCTGAATGCCAGTCCTGTCACTCATTGATTTGCAGAGAGCATCAATTTACTCCTCTCAGCCAATGAATGAGCACCTGTTATTATTTCTGTGTATAGATATATGCACAAAAGTGACAGTAGCCAGTCTGGGCCTTTGTTCTGGGCTGGCAAATGATGCTCCAGTGATGCTGCCAGATGTGGAGTTACACTGCAGTAAAATGCTGTGTATGCAGACACCATGACCAGTTCACATTACTGAAGTGGGCATGGTGCCTGGAATAATAACCCATTAGGTTGTTCTCCAATCTATTAAACTGGAGATGGTTCATCTATGTATTTCTAATGGTATATAACAAAACCAGTTATGATATATTATTCTAATTTTGAAATCTTCATCTGGTTTCAAATGGTAAATATTAGAACAACCAGCAAGAATGAGTCTTAACGTTTCAAAATCATGATTTAAATCTAGTCTTGCGTACTAGTGGTTTAAATCGTCCTGGTATAAATCATATTAGCTCGGTTTAGAATACTTTTTAAAGTTTTGTATTATGCAAAGTGCACTGTGCGTCTTCTCTGTTCTAATTGGACATGATGCTTCACTTTATGCTTTTCTTTGCAGAGTGCCGTGTTCTAAAACCTGCATATTCCCGTTCCGTAAGACATTCCGGCTCAAAAAGCCCTGGGTTATCACGTCGTAGCAAGTCTCCAGCAACAGGTATGGGAATGAAAGGGATGTTTTCATTGTACAAATCATATTTTATAGATCATGTTGTTCATACCAGAGATTTCATCTTATTGTGGGTAGTCAAAGAACTTGCAAACAGAGATTATTTTTAACACAAATACATGCTGCTTAGTGGGTGAATTAAATTTTTTTTTTAATCTGGCCATTCCCTTTGGGGAGAACTTGTAGCATCAAGGATAGTCGCAGGATATATATATGATAATTAAAGGGACACATTAACCACCAGAACCACTAATGTAGTGATTCTGGTGTCTATACATGTCACTTCAAAAGGCAATGTTTACATTGCTGCTTAGTATCACCTCAGATGGCCACTATAGGTGCTTCCTAGTTCAGTGGTGTACATTGTGCTGCACTGGCGCTCAGCATCTCCACACTCTGCATGGAGGCGCTGAACGTTCCTCAGAGATGCATGAATTCCTGCCTATAGTGTATATAGAAATATATTGAAGAATGTATTCCTGACACAATAGTGTTTCTTCAATATTTCTAAAAAAAATAAATATATATATGTGTGTGTATATGTGTGTGTGCGTATATATATATATATATATATATATATATATATATATATACACACACATTTAATTTTAATTCTTTACTTTGGGAGTGGGGTTTGGAAGAGGAAATTATACTGGTTACATAAACCATATTTCCTCCCAGATGTAATCTCGAGAAACTCAGAGTAAGGCCAGGATACGCAATATCATCTTGTTCCCTGTAAAAATTTGGAATAGTTTTATTATAGTATGTCATTAACTTTGTATGAGAGACAGCTGAAATCACATCACCAGACTGTAGGATTAAATAAAAAAAAAAAAATAACTATCAAACGTCTACATATCTACTCACTAGAAAGCTTAAGGGGAAACTATAGTGCCCCCCTCCCTCATAAAAACCCATTCTGTCACTTACCCGAATCCAATGCCGATGTTCCCCGGCACTGGTTCAGGCTCTGCCTCCGCTTCTCGCCGCAATTACATTCCCCCACAGGAAAGCATTGTATAATGATTTTCTATGATTATTTTGGATGATACTGGATGTCCTCATGCTTAGCGCGAGGATGTCCGGAGTCATATGGGTGGTTAGGCGACTTTTAATCACCTGCAAGTCCCTCTAGTGGCTGAAAACTGTAATAATTACCACTCCAGGTTTAAAGGACTTGTACTATGCACCCAGACCACTTCAATGAACTGAGATGTCTGGGTGCCTATAGATTGTCTATTTAAAAAAAAAAAAGCCAGCTTATGGTTATGTCCCATCGGGTTTAACACACATTAGGTGTGGACACTTCTTCGTTCTTTTAGCTTTTGTAATAAATAACTAGGTTTTCTATAAAACTCTATTTTGTTGATGAATAATGTGCACTAACATTATAATCATCTTCCCATGATCATAGTACATTAATTTATTCTATGAAATTGTTTATCTTGTGTGTAAATCATACTTTGATAATACTATTTAAATGTTACTCCTGTTGACGTTTTATTTAGTTTTCCCTCTGCAATAAGGCCATCCTAGAACGGTCCGTGTGGCCAATAAAACCACTTTTATTTTACCTTTTAGCACATTTTTTCCCTTAAAAATGGGGTTGCTACCCCCCCCCTTTAGACTGGAGTGGCGTTAAGCTCTGCCCATAAAGTGGGACTCTCCTTCCAACATTATGTGGGGGTTGTACAACCTTTTATTTTATATTTAGCAAAATACCCATGTTTTCACAATGTGCACTTATTCACAGTTTTTTTTGTGATGCTCTGTGAGATGCATTTGTGCTGTTTTTGGTCCCTCAACATTATCTTATTCAGTTAGGTTTGAAACCACTGGCTGTTCAAAGGCACAAACACTGAGCCATGTATTCTAGCAAATGTAGAGTGTATTAAAAATATATTTTTACAGCTCTTGTTTTTATTTTTTTAGTAAATAAATTACCTGCTGATGTGCCTGTGAATTAACTAAGTTTTTAAGTTTGTTTGATTTCTGAATGTGTATTCCTTATTATATCCCTTATCCTATATAGCGCAAAAAAATAAATAAAAAAAAAAACACCTCACAGGCTTATCTGCTTAAAAAAAAGGGGGAAAGTTCTATATTATATTACAGAAATTAAATTTACATATCTGGAATATTTTGCAATGATTAAAAAGTTATGTTTTTGCCATATGTCTACATATAATGCAAGTTTGGTTGTTTTGATAATCAATCAAACTCTAGGCCACGATTTAAACCCATATTTTATGTAATATTTTCATCTATCATGCTTTATTTAGCTACTAGGATCACTCTATCATTTGACTGTGTTTCACTGTGGCGATCTCCTTGTAAAATTGTATCACAATTTTTAAACCCTCCATGATCACTACCAAAAATAAAAACTGCCAAGATGTCCATATCTGGGTAAGGGAAGTTGAATTGACTTTATAGGTTTCCTTGTTTGTGTGAACTTTAGTTCTTATTAATTTTTTATTTATTTTTTTGGTATTTGTACCCTTGTTAATAATGAATGCAGGAAAGAGGGGTGGTTACTACACCAGTTCATATTCTACAAAATCCCCAGGTGAGCACTTGTGGTTGTGGCTTTCTATCTTGGTTTGATCAGCTCACCTGCTAGCTCTCTGCTCAAGTCCAGTTTCATGACGCTGTTCTTGTTCTTTTCTACATCTGCGCTTAATCATTAAGGCATCATGTTCTACTCCGTCTTACAGCATTTGGACTAGTGGGTCCTCAAACGATATGTATAGATGCATTGCCCTATCAATTCATAGAAATTCAGGGACTTGCAACTAAAGCTATTAAAACCAACCAGTAGGCCCCTATAAATGGATAACTGCACTATATAGCAATGGAGGACCCTTTAGCCGAAATGCTGTGTTTTGTTTTTTGGGGGTCAGGAGGTGTTTTGTGTTGGAGTTTATTTTTGCTTCTAAAAGTTAATCCTGTCAATTTCTCATGTGATGACAAACTGAATATATGTCACCTAATTAAATGTTAAAAAGTGTTTTTGTTCACTCTTTAGTGATATTTTTATTTTTTTAAAGTGATGTTTAGCTAAAACCAACCGCCTTTAGCACTGGAGCTGCTGTGGCCAACCACACTTAAAACACTTAAGCTGTGTAAATTGCAGAATGAATATCTCAAAGGATCCAGCCACAAAGTATTCTTCTGGTTCATCGTATTGGTTGGCGGGTGGGAAATTAAGGAAGGAGAGAGTTACTTGCAATATCCTTACCATTTCTTTTAGCTGAAAGACCAGCACTTCTCTGTGGCTCCCATCACCAATAAAGGAACCTTACAAATAATTCATAGACTTTATAGCTCTGCATATCTTTCTCAATATAACATGTGCTTAATTGCATGTACTTATCACCACTGCATACAAAATGCTAACCATCAATTACTCCGCAATCCCCATTTTCTTTTTCACCAATATGTTTTTAAATGTAGGTTTGTTTGTTTTTTTTGGTTTTTTTATTTTACGCTTTCTTCTATTGTCCAGAATTAGGCAACCTAGCTAGGTTGTTTTTTTTTGTTTGTTTGTTTTTTTCGTTTGTCTTCAAACTTCTGCTTTGACATTGATTAAATTGTGCTTTCTCCGTGCTGATCCGATCTCCCAATCCTTATAAAGGTTTTTTTGTTTTGTTTTTATATATAATAGCAGTAATATTAATCATGCCATGTATACGTATTTAATTGTGTATATACTTTTTGTGAACTGAAGATGCGTTGGTATTCCTTGCATAAGGCATGAAGAATATTTACAAACAAGATTTTTTTCTGAACACTTTTTCTAAAATTGTAATATTATCGTGATAATAAACAATGTGTATGTGAGTGTGTGTATGGTAAAGAAACCGTATTACACCGTTACTGTTGAATTTGTGTATTTCTTAATGTTTGGATTATTTATTTCAGTAAACGGAACTCCTAGCAGCCAGTTATCCACTCCCAAATCAACAAAATCTTCATGTTCCTCTCCAACCAGCCCAGGAAGCTTCCGTGGTCTAAAGGTACAAAATGCTTGTTTTCAAGTTTGAATGTGCAAATGTTTTTATTTTTTTTGCTTGGAATATAAACTTTGCAAGATTGCAAAGTTGACCCCACCAAGGATTCAAACCTGCTTTTTTTGGAAAAGTCTGTTTTATGTATGTTTGCTTTTTGCAGATTATTCTGCATATGTAATGCACAACCTGTATTTTCTGCATTAGGTAGGTTGCTAAATTGTTCAGAAAGTCCTTCTTGCATTCTTTTCCTGTAAGGAAGCACAATAAAAACCCCTGCTGCTTGTGGAAGGAAATTGAAGCTCCGAGCGGGGACAACAGTGACAATACAATGTGTCCAGTCGCTAAAGGAAATCATATGCATTCCAAATTAACACTTCTCCAGTGAATTCAATCATGTCGATAAAACACTGTGCTGATATGTTCTGTGACATAGTAATCAATACTAGAAGTAACCCGAATTTCTCACTTCAGGACATTTGGAAAAGTTGGCTAACAATTCTCATGATTCTCAGCTAAGCTAAACCTTGTAATACCAGGAAGAGAACACTGACATGCTACAAGAACACATCATGTATACATAGACAACCATGGTTAGAATCCATTAGCAACAGAGCATCATGGGTACAGGTTAGGAAACTGGAAGATGGCTGGGTCTATTTACTGGACACTGTGATGTTTCCACTGATTGCATCTGCTACAGAGAAATGTTGTGGGAGATACAGTTCTCAAATCCATTCTGCTGTACTGATAGTAATGACTGTTTGGTAGTAAATGTACATCCTCTTTCATGAATCACTCATAAGCTACATTTTAATTTTTTAAGTACATTTGTTTTGTGATTGTATCAGTGGATGGACCACTTTACTATTAGAAGCACTTATATCTCCCCTCTGAGTTGTAAACTCTAGCCACTAACACTTACCCACACCATATGCTTCCATTTATTTCCATTATGGCATACAGTACATTACTGTAAAATGTGTTGGTTGTTCTGCAGGTACTTGCAGATAAGTGTGTGTTGTTGTTTTTTTTTATGCTCAGATTTTATTGTTATTAAACAATTTGTTTTATGCTCAGATAGCAGCTTAGATTTTCTCTTGATACAGAGAGGAACAATACCCAAAATTCATTGCTCAGTATCCCTGTTTAGTTTCCAAATTAAATGTCAGAGCAAATACTGGACAGAGAGGCATATGTTTACTCTTTTGGCTATGGAATTTATTCACTAAACAAAGAATGGTGGGTAATTTAAGATAGAACTGTAGAATAGTGTTTTGCAGTATTTAGTAATTTGTTATACCTTGTATCTTGCATATAATATTGGTTGTTTTTTTTTTTCTACGTTTTGTGACGCAATCCATATTGAGAGTTTGGATGGTATCTATGTTGTTACTTGGCAGCAAGTTTGTCATTTTTGTATTATCATTGCTTGTTTTGTGTTTGCTTTATACCAAATGAGCAGATAAAAAACAGAAGAAAAAAATCTAAATAGCGATTTATATGTATAATATAAGCCATCCTGTAGAGACGGAGCATGCTACGGGACAAGTAAAATTATCAATGCAAGGGTTCTGCCCCCCACTTTGACATTATAAGAGATGAAGCAAGCTGGCAAGCGCAGTCTAACATTTTTACCAACTCCATAGGTCCTTGTAGATGATTAGTTTACTTGGCTGCGGCCCAGAACAGATGTAAGTCTGGTATAATGATGGCAGGCTCACCTCTGCGATGGACAACCATGAATGGCCCTTGCGGCACAGTTAATCAGTACTGACGTGCAATGTGTCTCAACTCCTCCCCCACTTTTACTCCCCTTTCAGTCTAGATTGGTGACGCAGAGTGTCTGCTGGGTCTAATGAGTGAACACTCAGGAACGGCAGGTGCCTCAGTCCTATCTCCCTGAACTGCAATGAAATCCTTCTATACATCAAAACCAAAAATAAGTCGTTTATTAGTGATTTAGGTATTCTCCCTTTCCAAATGCACGTTATTTTTTCTCATTTCACTCCCTGTGATGGAGCTTTGACTGTTGCATTACCATTATCAGAATGCTAAATAGAATATACAAATGAGTGCACGCAGCATTCAGAATCTAGTTTTCATGTGTACATCTAGAAATACCATGTAGTCCTTTGCAATAGTTCTTTAATTTGGAACAAGTTAGTGTCTTGAACTAAATGAGCATTAAGCAGGTGGTTTTTGAGCTCCTAGCTTTCCATGGTGCGGTTACTGGTTTTGTTCAGAACTGCATAGCTTTTACCTGTCAGACTGAAAGGAACATATATACAGGGAATCATTCAAAGGTGTGCCCTAATATATGGCCACATTGTCCTCCATTGTCTCTTGTTTATGTATCTGTGGTCACTATTACATGAGTTTGCTTGTGTTTTTAGGAAACCAAATCTTAACTATTTCTGTATACAGCTAGTTACCACTAGATGAATTGTTTTACCTTTTATTCTTTATTTCTACCTCCAGTATTTTTTTTATGAAGAGTTTGGATATGTAAAAAGCTCTTGGTGCAGTCAGACTCATATAAAGGCCTTAATGTAATAAGCTCTCTAAACTATTCAATGCTGCTAGAAAACATTTGTAATGATTTTGTCTTCAAACATGCTCATATACTTTTTAATGGTGACTTCTGTAGATAAATCATTTGGAAATTTGAAAAGCTTATTAAAGGCCTACTCAAGGAATAATAAACAAGTGTCAATGGCCATATGTAATCAACAGAGCAAAAAATCAATCAATAAATAAAATACACTTAAAAATAAAGATGTACAGACTCCTAAAAGAGTACTGTAAATGCATCCACCGTGACAGAGGGTCCAGATTTTAAATTCCAGATCCCATGTAATCTAATTCTTCTGGTAATTGTGATTACATGCTGCAATTTAATGCTAATGATTATCATAAGCAGACTGCAAGGAACACTATGAATGGAATCTCTCCAGACAGGGCATCTTAAAGCACACTGCCAAAACAATTGTCATCTGAATAACTGGTTTGTTTAGGATAATATTTCTACAGCTGTACAAATCCTGCTTTGTACACTCAAGACATTTCTGTTTCAGAAGAGGAACATTTCCATGAAATATTAATTATGCTGAGTAAATGATAGGGACGTGTTAAAATGCAAAGTTTCGGATTAAATATTAATGTAAATAGATTAGTGTTACATTCCAAATGCAACAAAAATGTTTTGTTTTTCTATTTTTAACAGAGGATTTTTTTTGTTTTTGTTTTCATATCCTCATGTTTTATTTGTATTCAGAATTCCATCACATTTATCATGTTCACAAATGTAGCTTTGTATTGCGTGTTCTTTATTTAAAGTTTTTATACATCCTCATGTATTCTCTACTATGCACTCTAAAACTCTCACCCCCACTCACCTCTTTATCGTTTCTACTAATATTTATTAAAGTAAATGTTATCCAAAGTAGTATCCCATGGTCTAGTGGCAGTTTAAGGACCATCACTCACCTTTCTACAGTGTCCTTTTTTGGGAGACCCAGTATAAACCCCATTGGATGAGTGGCCCAGCATGATATAAAATCTAGCACATAGAAATATACCGACTTCTCAGCAATTCTACTAATATTTCTGTTTGTATTTATGCTAATCCAATCAATGAAAATAATTTTCTTTGGCTCCAAGATGAGCACAGCCATAATATGGGTACTGCCTAAACTGCCAGACCCCTCCTTCAGAAGATGTGAGCCTTATGGGTTTATAGACAGGAGATCAGTTTAAATTGTATACCACATTTAGTTTAATTTCACCTAAATTAGTCAGAAACCAAAGCATCCTTTCTGGTGATTAATGCATATCTTAAAGGTCTTTATTACTCATTATTTACTGTATTATTTACTGTAGCACACTTTCCTCATGCATTTCCCACTGATTAATAGTATGGGCCAACAATTTTAGAATGAGTGCAATAAGCTTTGCATTGCTAAATATATAATGAGCTTCCAGCTACAGTGCCCACAAAGACATTATTTGCAACAATAGCAGCCAAACATTCGCCACTTATCTTCTCATCTTTCTGTTTGGTTGCCTTGAGCTATTGATCTTCAGTTTTATATTCTGAATTTTCAGATCCCACCACATTGTGGATCCACTTCTAATGTCAATGGCCTACCAGAATTCTTGAATAGTCCTGAAGGTGAGTGTATATAGCTTATTTATACATGGGAAATTACCTTTTTATTTTGTTTGATCAACTTTTACAAATATTTTATTTTTTTTATTTTTAGAGTAGGGGGGTTGTTATGTTTTTTGTCAGCTTTTTTTGTTTATTTTTGTAATGGTTTTTGTAAATGTACTGGGGATGAAGTGGGTGAGCAAAGTGCCAGGTAAGGCATGAAGCTTCCCTTTAAATTATATATTCTTGCAGGCTGTATTTGCTTGTTCAATTGCTTGTCACAGATTGCACACTGATCTGACATTTGTTCCTTTATTAGGGTTTAATGGAAATAGGTACACAGATGCCTCTGTAATCCTTGAGAAATATAAAGTAGGAAAAGTTATTGGTGATGGGAATTTTGCTGTCGTGAAAGAGTGTGTAGAAAGGCAAGTATTTTATTGTGCATCCTTCCCATGACTGTAAACGATATTTCACTGTGCTCCAATCAACATAAATGTGCAATAGTGGGGGAGAAAATGCATTTGAGTAATTTTAAAGTCTGGTTTGTTTCATGGTTTCCAGCCAACAGAGAAAACAAGCTAATCTATACATGCTTGTGTGACATGCATGTCTATGCAGAAAATTACATTATACTAAAAGCCTAAGGCATATTCGAGAGACTGGATATGTGGGTGAGAAGCTGAGTGAGCATATGTGGATGCTTTAGTATAAGGGAACATGCTCAAGACATGCATAAAGCAGGCTATACGTAAATCTACAGGCGTCCGGAAGAAGACTACGATAAAAGGCTCATGCATTTAGGTGCAAACAGAGGTAAGAGTACTGCCTCCCAAAAGGTATAGAAGACTATGACTATTAGATCTTATACAATGAGGTTAAAAACTGGTGAAACAGAAGCAATCTATAGACTGTGCCAGCAGGCAGTGAAATTACACCACAATTATATGTATTATAGAACAGAGTTAGTCCCCTGAATTCGATGTACCTCTTAGAGACTCTGTGTGCAGGCCTGGGATAGAAGTTGGGGAGCATCCTCCGCTGCACACTGTCACTCTGCACTGCACTCATGTGGCACACACAGCTATAACTCTGCCAACCACTGGTGAAGCCATGTTCAAAACTGCCCCAACCATGCTTTTGCACTGTGACCTCTGTTTTCATGTGGATCCTGGTTGCATGGATAGTCGCCTAGAAGCCCTCCGCTTAGTATGCCCAGCCACCTGGGGAGTTTAGTCGCAAAACCAGGAGCATACAGTATACCGCAGGATGTATCAGGCTTCGCAGAGCAGCTATGAAAATCAGGGAAAGAGATTCAAAGGTTACACAGCTCACTCCACTTAAAATGGAGCAACTGCTGCATCAGAATGGCTTATATTAGCAGTATCAAAGTATAAAATTTCAGCAAAGTTGAGGAGCTCCCTCAACCCACACCTTGCACGCTTGGCATTTCTATCACAACTCTAAAGATTTTACACAAACGCAAAATCAGCCCAGTGCTCTAAAAAGCCAAAAACTTCCTTCCTACACATAATCTCCCTTTGTCTTTCTACTGTAGCATGCGGCACAGGTAATATTTTACAAAATACTATGTTAAAGGTCCTTTTCAGTTTACTTACTAATTCCTTGAACTCCTTTTTTAGGACCCTTCATTTTCCTCTGAATTTGTCATTGGTACCAATATGAACCTTGATTGCAGACTTCAGTGAAATTCACTGAACAGATACATTCTCTTCTATTGCTATGTTTATTTTTTCCATATTAAATACCAGTTTATACCTACTACAGAGTATTTGCAGGAGATTGGTGTATGGTTTGGCAGTTTTATTTATTTTGTGTTACACTTTGAGATATATATGTTACACAAAGTAATGGTATCCATTCCTATTAATATAGCTTGGTAGATACAGCCTGGAATTAAGCTATATAAACAAATATCAAACTATTGTAACTATACAAGTTTTAATTATATATCTTCAATGAGTGAGAAAGATATAACATTAGAGGAGCATGTATTCTTGTAACCACTAACTGAACAAAGTAATAAGTAGCGCATACATTTTCTTAAAACTATTTAATTCATACATGTATGTGCATATTAACAAAATATGGGCTAATTGGCCACTTGTTTATTTAAATATATATATATATATATATATATATATATATATATATATATATATATATATATATATATATATATATATACTAAGTACATACTAGTCAACATCCTAAATGAATTGGCTTTTTAAATACAGTTATAAAACCGTTTGTAACTTAACATCTTAAATATGCTGATGTTTAATGTTAAATTTAGTTTTATTTTGTTTTTCAGATCAACTGGAAAAGAGTATGCATTGAAAATCATAGACAAAGCAAAATGCTGTGGGAAGGTATTGACTTAATTTTTCTCATTGTCCTCTAATGCTGTCTGTCAATTATTTCACTGTTTGGGACTGTTTTGGCTATAACTTACCCTAGTGATTACGATAATTTGAAATTTACATTGGATGCCAGGCTGTGCCTGAAAGCTGTATCATAATGCAAAATGAAAAAAAAAAAAAAAAAAAAGAGCATAGTTTTAGCATTTAAACAGTGCCCTTCCCTGGAGTCAGCAGATTTAACCCCTTAACCCCTTAAGGACACATGACATGTGTGACATGTCATGATTCCCTTTTATTCCAGAAGTTTGGTCCTTAAGGGGTTAAGGACACATGACATGTGTGACATGTCATGATTCCCTTTTATTCCAGAAGTTTGGCCCTTAAGGGGTTAAAGGGACACTATAGGCACCAAGACCACTTTATCTCAGTGAAGTCGTCTGTGTGCCTTGTTTTGTCTTTTTAACCCTGCAACTGAAAACATTGCTGTTCTACAGAACTACATTGTTTACATTGCATAGTTAAAATGTCTCTTAAATTAGTTAAACTTCAATCAGATGATCTTATTGGCATGTGCAGTAGCTTCCCAATGTTTTCTTATGAGAAAGTATTGGATTGGCTAAGATCATTAAGATGATCTATAGAAACATAGAATGTGACGGCAGATAAGAACCATTCGGCCCATCTAGTCTGCCCAATTTTCTAAATACTTTCATTAGTCCCTGGCCTTATCTTATAGTTAGGATAGCCTTATGCCTATCCCACGCATGCTTAAACTCCTTTACTGTGTTAACCTCTACCACTTCAGCTGGAAGGCTATTCCATGCATCCACTACCCTCTCAGTAAAGTAATACTTCCTGATATTATTTTTAAACCTTTGCCCCTCTAATTTAAGACTATGTCCTCTTGTTGTGGTAGCTTTTCTTCTTTTAACCCCTTCAGGACCGCTGACGGTTCAGGACCGTCAGCGGTAAAACGTGCGTTTGGACCGCTGACGGTCCTGAACCGTCATAACGGTTTTGGGCTACTTACCTGATCGCCGTCGGTCCCACGGCGGCGATCAGCTCTCCTCCCGGTCCAGGGGGACTGCCTGTCTGCCCGGGCAGTCCCCCCTCGGCAGATCAGGACCCCACGGCCATGTGATCACTCGATCACATGACCGCAATAGGGGTCTTTGTATCTGCCTGCAGGGGGACTGTCTGTGCTGACAGGCAGTCTCCCTGCAAGTGAAAAATCAGAAATAAAGTTAAAAAAAAAAACAATCAGTGTAAAAAAAATTATAATATGTGTATATATATATGATATATATACATGTATTATATCTATATATATAATATATGTATATGTATCATATATATAATGTCACACTAAGTGTATTTTTATATTTATATATACGTATATTAATATAAAAATACACTTATATTTAAATTACACACGAATATATACAATATATATAATAACTATATATATATGGTATATATATATTATTATAAAATACAAATAATATGTTAATAAAAATAAATAACAAAAAATAAAAATAATTTTTAATAATTAAAAAAAAATTATATATATATATTCAATTTTATTCTAACAGTATTTTGATATTGATATATATATATTTATATCAAAATACACTTAGAATGTAATGATATATATATCTATGTATAAATAAATAAATAAAAATAATACGAAATATACATATGTCCACATACAAAATTACATTAATAATTTCATAAATATACACGTAGACGTCAAATATATAAATATGTATATATATTAAAATTCTACGTGCATATTTATGTAATATTTTTACCTAATTAAGTAATTTTAATGATTGCAATTTGAGGGACCTGCCTGCCAACCCAGGCCAAAAGTCCAGATAATTTAATTTGCTAGCACTGTGCTTAACCCTGTAACTTTCTATGACACCCTAAATCCTGTACATGGGGGTACTGTTTTACTCGGGAGACTTCGCTGAACACAAATATTAGTGTTTCAAAACAGTAAAACATATCACAGCGATGATATTGTCAGTGAAAGTGAAGTTTTTTGCATTTTTCACACACAAACAGCTCTTTCACTGAGGATATTATTGCTGTGATATATTTTACTGTTCTGATACACTAATATTTGTGTTCAGCGAAGTCTCCTGAGTATAACAGTACCCCACATGTAGAGGTTTTATAGTGTTTGTGAAAGTTACAGGGTCAAATATAAGGCTTGATTTTTTTTATTGAAATTTGTCAGATTGGTTAGGTTGCCTTTGACAGCGTATGGTAGCCAAGGAATGAGAATTAGCCCCATGATGGCATACCATTTACAAAAGAAGACAACCCAAGGTATTGCAAATGGGGTATGTTCAGCCTTTTTTAGTAGCCACTTAGTCACAAACACCGGCCAAAGTTAGCGGTTTTTGCATTTTTAACACACAAACAAATATAAATGCTAACTTTGGCCAGTGTTTGTGACTAGGTGGCTACTAAAAAAGACTGGACATACCCCATTTTAAATACCCTGGGTTGTCTACTTTAAAAAATATGTACATGTTAGGTGTGTTTCGGGGATTTATGACAGATAACGGTGTAACAATGTCACTATTGATACATTTAAAATATATATATATTGAAACAGCAATTTCCTACTTGTATTTATAGGCCTATAACTTGCAAAAAAAAGCAATAAAGCATGTAAACACTGGGTGTTTTTAAACTCGGGACAACATTTTGAATCTATTTAGCAGTTTTTTTCATTAGCTTTTGTAGATAAGTAAAAGATTTTTCAAGTAAAAGTCCAAAAACATGTTTTTTTTTTTATTTTTCACCATATTTCATTATTTTTTTTAAATACAATATATGACATAATATAAATACTGGTATGTAAAGAAAGCCCTTCTTGTCTTGAAAAAAACAATATATAACTTGTATGGGAACCGTAAATGAGAGAGCGGAAAATTACAGCTAAACACAAACACCACAAAAGTGTTAAAACTGCTCTGGTCCTTAACGTACAAACATCGCAAAAACAGGCCGGTCCTGAAGGGGTTAAATATGGTCTCCTCCTTTTTTGTGTTGATTCCCTTAAATTAAATGTTTCTAAATACATAAAGGAAACTCAGTGAATGAGGCACGATCAGGCTCAGTGAGAACACTGTGGAGATGGAGAAATTATAAGTAAGCATCGGTGGATGACTGGAAGGAAGCAGGACACTATAGCGTTAGGAATACAAGCATGTATTCCTAACGCTATAGTGTTCCTTTAACAACCGCTAATAGCTTGTAATCGCTACAAATTACCACGAGCTGTCCAACCTTAAGCTTGCTTACAACCTGGTTGATAAATAGCTGCCTTAATCTGCTATTTTTGCTAGCCGGTAGCTTGTAGTGGCTAGGTTTCCTACTTTGATGATAAATTTCTGCAGTTGCCACTGCAGATACCAACCACTAAGATTTTTAGCAGCTTGCTGGTAAACCACATACATACACACCTAAGCATTACCCTAAAATGGGCCGTAGTAACAGGTAAATATTGGATGGCTGCTGGAAAATGTTAGATTCCGGACTTTTTGATAGGATGTATAGAGTTATAGCTGTCATAAACCTCTTAAAACCTCTTTACACTGCAAATGTACAAACTTCTACATATAGGAAAAGTACAGATGTGAACTAATTGGTCATGGCTACCAGCCACAATTCCTTCCATCTCATTAAAGGTATTGCGGTTTAGCAATTTGTTAGACTGCATCGAAACTGTATGTGATGAGATGGAAAGATTGACTAGGCAATTTTATTATGTGAAAAAACAAGTAAAAAGATAAGCCAACTATATTCTGCTATACTTCTTTACCTCTTACAGTAGACCGTTTAATCAGATAAAGTGCATTATTAAAAACAATTTACTATATCTATATGGGGATAAATAGTTAGTCCCTGTAATACAGGAAAATGAACTTTTGTGGACACCATCTGGGCAAAAAGCTTATTTTAGAAGGGAAGTGAAAAGCAATTTAGAAAACCATGCATGGTATTAGGTATAATGGGTTGTTTACAAGTGGTTCCAGTCTGCGTAAAGCCTGTAAATACGCATGTAAGAGCCAGTGGTTTAATCTTGTTAACGTGTTACCATGGGATTTTAGATATATATTAAGATATAGATAAAATGGGGAGTATGGTAAGGATTTTAATTTTTGATTGCAGAGGGGTATAATAATAGTAACTATGATTAATTGAGTTAAGATCTTCAGGGAACTTTGACTAGTGATATGTACGTGACAATAATAATATAATTAAATTTGAGTTTTGTGATTTAAGGGAGTCTGAAGCTTTAAGAGCCCTCTTTTGGAATTGTCTCCCCTTGACAGCTAAATAATAATATACTATAAATGTGATAATTCAATGTGTATAGTTTAAATGAGAGGATTACATTTTGGATTTCTGTGGTTCTTTGCAATCACTTGAATGTATTTTACATTATAAGCATGCTACGTGAGCTGCATACTTCAGTGTTTTAAAGAAATAATTGTATGTGCCACTTTCACAACTCACTATGGAGGTGGTGTATACCTTCCTTGCTATGTGGTCACTATAGAAATAGTTAAATGTATATTGGTAAAGGGGCTTCTATTATATGTTAGCCTTACTGTTTATTTTTATATGAAGCAATGTGATAGAACATGGATACAATTGCAGTTGTTCAGCTCTTTAATCTTTTCCAAGTCCCAGGTTCTATTAACTGCTTAATAGTAAAACAATAAGTGAAGGGGAAGGTGGGCTCAATGTTTTGAGCAGTACAGACATTTTGCATATAACAAACATTCTCTGAGGTTAATAAGCACTGGGTGTTGCTATTGTGAACCAAATACAAAGACAAAAGAAATGTCAGGTGCAACATTGTCAGAAATCTGTTGGGTAGAGACATAGAAATCTCTGTTAGGTAGAGACATAGAAATCTCTGTTAGGTAGAGACATAGAAATCTCTGTTAGGTAGAGACATAGAAATCTCTGTTAGGTAGAGACATAGAAATCTCTGTTAGGTAGAGACATAGAAATCTCTGTTAGGTAGAGACATAGAAATCTCTGTTAGGTAGAGACATAGACCTCTCTGTTAGGTAGAGACATAGACATCTCTGTTAGGTAGAGACATAGACCTCTCTGTTAGGTAGAGACATTAGACCTCTCTGTTGGGTAGAGACATTAGACCTCTCTGTTGGGTAGAGACATTAGACCTCTCTGCTGGGTAGAGATATTAGACCTCTCTGCTAGGTAGAGACATTAGACCTCTCGGCTAGGTAGAGACATTAGACCTCTCGGCTAGGTAGAAAGTATATTTTTCTCTGTCTAGTTTGAACTAGAATCTTATCCTACTTGGCATTTCATTTAGCAAACAATAATGCTGATGTTAAGTGAAACTAGACAAAGACCTAATGCCATTTTCTTTTTATCACCGAGTTAGCATTTAACAATGGATGCTGATGACTTTTTATTGTACTACATCACAAGTTGTTTAAGAAGTATTAAAGTATCTTATCTGGATTAAAATGCATCTTGAAAGTCTGCTTGTAGATATAATCTTTGTTTTTAGAATGGATTCATTCTAATCCCATACTCTTTAAACAGGAACATCTAATTGAAAATGAGGTTTCGATACTGCGCCAAGTTAAACATCCCAATATAATTATGCTTATAGAAGAGATGGACACCACAACAGAGCTTTTTCTGGTGATGGAATTAGTAAAGGTAAGAGGATTGTTCCAATTGTCTTTAATCATGTATGTACATTCTGTAGACACTATAATAAGATTATAGGATTCTAAACTGTATACAATAATTGCTTTTGAGAACCGTTATCAGAACCACGACCTTCTGACTGAACATCTCCTCTGAAGGGTGAAAAGGGCACTCAAATGATTCATGCCATTGTGGGCCTTTCCCTCATTTTAATAGTGTTTTAATGATTTCAGTATGTTAGAACTAGCAATCCTTTTCTGCACATAAAATAAAACTGCTGTATTGAAAGTTACGTTTTTTTTTAATTTCTCACAATTTTTTTTAGCTTTTCTTACATTTTATGGTGTCTGGCAATACACAGTCATTTCCTTATCCTTGTAAATTTGAGCGGAGTCTGTTATTAAATATTGGATAGCAGGGTCTAAAATTACCAGGGCCTCTACCTTTTAACCATTTGTGGTTTGTTTAACTTTTATATGCTTTGCATGACTGGAGTGCTCTAGTCCTAACCCTTGATTTACTGTTAAACTGTTTACTTTTAGTTTAACGGTGAGCTAGGTTCCCTGGCCTCCCTTACACTTCTGTCTTGGCTAACACTTCCTTATTAACTCAAGCGGTGAGGGGATGCAATGATAAGTTGAGCCTATTACAGGTGTGCATTGTTCACACAGCCATAGCAAACCTTATAAGCAATAGGTGTCAATGATGGGTTGAAAGATCTTTCGGCTCCTATCACTGTTCAGGCAACAAGGAAGTGTTAGCCAGAGCAGAAAAAGTGGTGCACTGGACTTCAGTTTACAGCAGTTTTCATTTTGGCAACTTACAATTTTGGAGATTTAGTCGACTAAAGCTAAAACAATTTACGGTAGATGGCTAAAATACAACTGAAACTAAAATGACTAAAACTAAATTGAATTTTGAAGCCAAAATGAACACTGATTCACAGTAAACACAAAGTAAATAGTTTACCAAGATAAAGTGGTTATGATGCAGAGAGTTCCTGTAATGTATCCAAATGGGCTGGAAATGGCAAACACCCTTCTCAAACAGCAAATGAATCTTGAAGGATCATACTATTTCTACATTTATGGGGGGGAGGGGGGGGAGTGAGTGAATGGATGCATTTTCCCTTATGCCTCTTTCTACTACATTAGAGATTGTTATAAAACATATTTAATAATGTTGAATATTGAAAAAGTTATTTTAGAAATATGGATACAAACGAAACATATGTAGTCAATCAAGTTTGGCATAAAAACATTTTGATTAATGGCCAATCATGTCACAAAAAAGGAGTCAAATGTTTCTTGACTCCATAATGGCAATCAGATTAATTCATGGATCAACAACCTGTTCACCTACATATTAATTATATCCTTAAATATTCTGTTTTTGTTTTTCTTTAAAAATCTATGCCATTTTTTAATATAAAAATAATTGTATAAAACATCATCTTTGGGTAGAGAGTTCTATATCTGTATGTTTAAACTATAAAGAACAATTTTTCCTCTGCTCCAACTTTGTTTTCCTAGTCTAAATGAAAACCTCATTCCTGCTGAACAGTATAGCACATACTAACCCTGATTTGTACTGACCCTGTATATATTTGTATCATATCCATTCTGACGCACTTTTTTTTTTCTGTATAAAGTATCACAGAATAGGACATTGTATACTGTCTAAATAAAATAAAAATGGTGTAAATGTATTTAATAATTTTTACGGTTGACAAGCATACTATAAACAACATTGCTTTGTGTTTGTATGTTTTCATACATATTTTTTTTATCTTCGAACAAAAATTGGTTGGTAGTGAAGAGTTTATGTTCCCCCTAACAGCCTGAAAATGTACATGGTTCCAGTGATAATGCTCAAGTACATATTGTTAATTGGATAGGAGCTATGAGTAATATATTAAAATGATCACAGGGATGTTTTCTTTGCTATTACAAAACATCTAAAGTACGACATCATAGCTTTGTTGCATGTGGTCAGTTATGCATTTACAGCTGTGAGATCTGTCCAATCAACTGAATTTGTGTATTCCAATCAAAGTGTAGAAAATGATCCAGAGAAATGAGATCCACCTAGCTAAATTTCGAGTGTCATAGCAAGGGGTCTGAATTCTTCTGCCAATGTGATATTTTAGTTTATTATGTTAAATAATATATATTCCTATATATTAAATAAATTTGCAAAGTTTTCAGATATCTAGATTTTGCTTTGTAATTATGGGGTATTGATGTGGGAAAAAATAAACATTTGTGGCAAAAGATACAGCAAATACGAAAGATAGGATAAGCGGTAGGAAATCCATTAATATAAACCGTGAAATAAGCTGCAAACTCTGATTGTAAGGAATACCCCCAACATCTTACAGAGTAAAACCAAAAACAGGTAAAAATTTAAAATGGTAATTTACTCACATTTACTAGAGCAGTAACACTACTCAAGAAATAGCACTTGGGTGGTATGATCACCACCAAGGATATAATGTTGAGTAGATTCAGCTGAAGGCAATCATTGCCAGGGATTTGATGTAGAGTAAATACTTCAGGAGTTTTAAATGTGCTAAAAAAAAAATGAAAATAATAAATGGTCTTGCACTAAAAATTGGTGTAAGCCAAATAAACTTTTTGGGGAAGAGCACGACAACAAGCTCCCATCCCAAAAAACACGGCCATGGGTGATAAGTCAACCCGTCTAAAGTTCTAATTTTCTACATCCCGTCAGGTCTGTTAGTCTGCCAGGGGGCATTCTCTCCATAATCCCAAAGTCCTCTCAAATTTTTTGTGGGTGCCTAGTATCCTAGCTGTGAGGTCATCCATAAGGTAGCTATCCTTTATTTCCCCAATCACCGCCGATCTGGGGGGGACTGTATATTTAGCCAATGTTGTGCTATAGCCAATGTAATTTTTTGGACCAGTTTTTGGCTATGTCTAAGCCAGTCCTCGATTGATCTGTTTAAGAGCTATATCCAGGGGTCGAGGGCAGGTGCTGTTTGGAAGACCTGTCCCAGTATTTCTCTGATCCCCCCCCAGGAGATTTCGATTTTGGGGCACTCCCACCACATATGTATATATGTGCCTCTAATGCCACAATTCCTCTAGCAGAGGTCCGATGGTGTCTTTTGCATACGATAAAGCTGTACTGGGGTGGTGTACCATCGGAATAGGGTTTTAAAAGACTGTTAAAATCTATTTTAACATCGAACATCTTTGCATATCTCTGATATATATCATGTCAACTGCCTTATGTAACAAGGGGCTTCAAGTATGCATGTATTATATAATTTAATTGTAGCAAACAAAAAAATCTAAAAATTTAAGGGGTCTGAATTCTTAGTGTGCACTTTATATACAATCTATGCAAAACTGTTTAAAATGTGACAACTACGTATATTAAAAATAATTAATGTGAACACTACATGATTGTTATTGTAATGATATCCTGAAGAAAGCATTCTAATTTGAACATCCACACTCATACAAAACTAGTCATTAATTCTGATAATTTGACTAACACTGTTACTATAGTATTGATGAAATTCTAAAAAAGATTGTGGCGCAAACACTGGGAACATTGGTTTCCTAGGTGACTGCTTAACATTTAGTTCTTTGTTTCAGAATTGATTTTATATTTATCTTTTTGCATAACTTCTGCCAGTTTATGAATACACTATGGAATGAATTCCATAGTGTATTCAAAATCTAATTGAAACCTATAGATTAAAATAGTCAAGCTTTGACTATATCGGACATGTAGAATTTTCCCAGATTTGCTATTTTTAGCCTATATTTTGCAATTTGAATTTTTAAATCACTACAGTTGTGATGTTTGATAAATGACATTGAAATATTCTTGTGGGTGGATCTGTAAATCATCGTATATTAACTCTTCCAAAACTACCTATTTATCTTTAGGGTGGAGACTTGTTTGATGCAATCACATCTTCAACCAAGTATACAGAACGAGATGCTAGCGCAATGGTGTACAATTTGGCAAGTGCTATGAAATATCTTCATAGCCTCTACATTGTCCACCGGGACATAAAGCCTGAGAACCTTCTGGTAAGTGACAATGAAGTGTGATACTAATGCATATTGTGTTGCAAAAACTAAAAGTGGCACGGATCTGTGACTGATGTGTTTAAACTATAAATCTGTTTGTATTGTTTTATTGCTTTATCATGTTACATGTTTTTAACTTTATAAAAGATGGCTTTCTAAAAGATTAAGAGACCTGCTCATAATGTTCCAAAAGCTGAAAGGAACACATTGTACATTTGTCAAACATATTTCCTCAATTAAAAAAAAAATAAAGTTTTGATTATTTACTATATTAGAAATCCACTCTAACCATAATCTTTATATATGGGGGGTTGGAACAGTGGTTTTAAATTTTTATTTATTTATTTTAAATAGTTTACATTATCTTGGTGATTCTTCAATTATTAAATTAACTCCGTGACCCACTCTTTGAGAGTGATCTTATTTGGATGAAAATCGTTTTTCAAAGCACATTTATCAGACTCTTCCCAGTATCAGACGGTTGCCACTAGAGAACTTTATCGGACTGTGGCTGGTGCTCTCAACTATGAATAATGTCCAAAGTTGGCATGCTAATGTAGGAGTATGAACTTCTGCTTTAGCATATCTATGGTGGTTATGGTGCTTGTAGTGTTTGTTTAACTGAAAACAAAACTGATTTGTTACACAATTGTCATATTTCTAACTTAATGTATGGAGATGTTACATGCTGTTGACTGTATAATGGCCATTAACGCTTCTACCCTATACTTTTTATAATTATTTCTCCCAATATTTAAAATTAACAAAGAGAGACACTTTTAGGAGGGTGGGGTTCTTTTATTATGTCTATTGACAATTGATGTAACTAAAATGTAATTTATAACAAGAACAATATATTTACCAGTGGAGACTCCTCAATAGGGGCACTTGGGACAACATCCTACCAGTTTTTATGTGGGGGGAAAAAAAGTTTATTTGCAGTAGTTTAGAAACATAAAGATTTTTTTTTTTTTTCTGGAGGGCAGGGTGGCAAGCAAAAAAAAATATGGGGAAAAAAAAGCATGCCTCTTTAATTCTGTAATAGGTTTCAGTACTGAATGGCCCGATGGAAATTTTGGATGTGGCCTCCCAGGTGTCTTCCATTCCTCTCTATCCAGGACATGTAATATTTTTTCAACAGGTAAAGATATGGTAAATATATTTACCTAGGACCTGAAAAGATGATGGTACATAGTTGTGTAATAAACACCTTTTCATAATTTCCCTGAAGGCATAAGGTGTCAAACTATGTTCTGTTAGTACATACTGCCCATGCCATATCTGCTTTCCCAGCTGGAGGTACCTGAAATTGTCTCCTCCGGTGATGTGTCCCCTTGCACCTCATCCTTCTTGTAAAAGTCCTGAAACCTCTGGATAACAACTTCATCTACGTCAACATCTCCAGTGAATTTATGTTTAAGGTGCATTGTTTTTCTTTTTTGGTCCCTCCCACCAGATTCTGGACAGTATATGTAATGGCCTCTCCAGTTAGATTTAATTTGTGTGTGTTTTATTTTAATAAAAACGTTCTTGTCAACTCACCACGACTCAGTTGTAGAGATAGGCAAATAAATAATTGACATCACTAGTAATTTAATTGTAATGAATTAAATGTACATGTCTTTGGTCCAAGTAATTTTTGCCCAGTACTGGCACTTGGCCTCCTCCTATGCTTATGTCAATGAAAAAGCCTCCATAATGTCTCTATCTATTAATTTCAATACATAGCAGATGCAAAGCAATATAGTCCAATAGACGTTTTGCAGTCTTCTACTCTGTGCCCAACATGCACAGAAGCTTGCGTGACTAGCATCTGACAGGAACGTTTGATGGGCATTTGGCTAAATGGAAAACGCCTGAACTAAATTGACAGTTTGTAAGAAGATAACTAGTGTTGGTTTTAAATAGGCACAAATCCTGTTTTAGAAAAAGCCTAAATGGATAATTTAAAACATAAGCTTGGTATTATACCCACTGATTAGCATTTTGGGGGATATAATAAGGATTTTGTGAGCATCATTTTAATGATGCTAAGCTGAATGTAGAGGCGATCTCCAGAGTTAGCCTTCTTAGGAGAATCTTCTAATCCTGTCTCGTGAGCAAATTAAAATGCTACATTGAACTGGTTAATCCATTGTGGGCTATCTACCCGCATTCCCATACGCATGCAACTATTTTGTTTTTAATCTACTGAAAATGCTTTTATATAATGTGCTGACCTGATTAATTTGAAAGGCATTTGTTTCAACAATAAGAAAACCTCTTCTTAGCAACACATTTCAATCACTGTAACAAAATGATTTACACCTTATATTAAATGTTTGTTCATTGCACATTATTTTTATTATTGTTTTTAGGTTTGTGAATATCCTGACAAAACTAAATCTCTAAAGCTTGGTGATTTTGGATTGGCTACTATAGTTGATGGTCCATTGTACACGGTCTGTGGTACACCAACCTATGTTGCTCCGGAGATCATTGCTGAAACTGGGTAAGAGCTGTCTTTCACTTCTGGGCTATTCTAAAGTGGTGTAATAAGTCTCTTTTCAAACCAAACAAAATATGTTAATTAAATATGCTTTTAAATTACTGATGGAAAAAAAAAATGTTTAAATACAACTCCAGATCTGTAATACTGGGACTTCGCCCCTTGTTTATTCCTGGCTATTTTTCCCATACAAAATTGAGAGAAAACTGAATAATTTGAATCAATTATACATTGAATTATAGTAATGGTATATAATTGAGCATTCTTAAAAATTATGAGGTGCTTTCATTTAGAGCACAGCTCCACTTTTTAAATGATGCCTGAGAAAAGCTTATTATTTACCAAAATCTTCACAGATGCAATAGTGTACACATAAATAGGGCAGAGAATTTACAATTGTTGATGGTGATTTTTTTTTTTTTTTGTCATGGGCTAGCTACGCGAAGTGCACATGTAATTAAGGCTGTTTCAGACTGCCTAATGTTCTAACTTTATAAAGGGGGGACCAAATTAATAATGACTAGTAGGGCATTTAAAATTTAGGATATGATTAAAAAAACAAAAGTGTTGTAGTAACAAATAAAAGATAATTTCTGCTTTCCAGGGCAGTGGTTCTTACATACAGATCTTTACAGATGTGATTGAATTCTAATTTTCTAATATCTATTTTAAATAGAAAAAGTGAAAGACCTGTTTTGCTTTGATTTTTTTTTTTTTTTTTAAGGTATGGTCTAAAGGTTGACATATGGGCAGCTGGAGTGATCACGTATATTCTGCTTTGTGGTTTCCCACCTTTTCGCAGGTAAAATCTCAAGATTAGGTGTAAATTTCCTAAACACTTCATGCACGGTGTCATAGATCATAAATAAATTGTTTGTAGAAACATGTTAGAGAAAAATACACTTCTCTATGAGCATGGCAAGACCTATTCTCCTGGAACATTACCACATTGTGTTATGTTATAATCTGAAATGGATTATTTGGTGGGGGGTTACCATTTGATTTATACAATGCACCAAACAAACTATTCCCAACGCTGTAGTGTCCTGCTACCTATCTAGGTGTCTCTCCCCCGCCATGTGAGGGTATGAAAAGTATTACTTGCCTTTTAGCCCATGCTGTGCTGCTCTTCTCTCTCGCTGTTATGAGATGAAGTGGTGTTTTTAGTGTCACTTTAATCAGTATTGTGAAACAGATATTTTTTGTTTGTTCTCAAAGCATGAAGCAGTGATGTGTTTTATGTAAAGAAGTGTTAGATTTTAGATGGATACACCATTAAATAAAAATGAAGGTCTTTGCAATCATCAAACAGTCAGTTGCTGTAATCACTAGATTGTGAGGGCTTGTACTTTAAAGTAGTTTTGCTGTATAGGTCATGTCCCTGCAGCCTCACTGCTCAATTCTCTGCCAATTAGGAGTTAAATCACTTTATGAACCCTAGTCACACCTCCCAGCATGTGACTTACACCGCCTTCCTACACATCCTGTAAAGAGTCATCTAAAGTTTATCCTTCCTTTATTGCAAGTTCTGTTTATTTAGATCGTCTTATCCCCTGCTATGTTAATAGCTTGCTAGACCCTGCAAGAGCCTCCTGTATGTGATTAAAAATCAATTTACAGAGAAAGAGATACAATTGTTCACTTTCTGATTGAAAGTGAAACCAGTTTTTTTTTTCATGCAGGCTGTGTCAATTCCCAGATTTTACTATTAATATGACGTAAAGTCATGATTTTATTAAAGACACAGAGGCGAGTATTATGCATATCTCTTTCTATATTACTCTCAGCAGCAAAGATAGAGAAATATAAATATATCAAAATGAAAGAAAAAAACTGTATAGGCACACAGGCAACCAATCACATAACAGAGGAAGTGACTATAAAAGGCCTGTGTCTCCCACAATCCCCCTCTTTCTTGCGAACCGAAGACCAGGAAACATGAACCGACATCACACACCGGTAAGAACAGGAAACAGCAACAAACTGAACTTCAAGCTACAAAAGAGAGAAATATGGTAAAATCCAAACTCCAAACTGAAACTCACCAAATCAAATTCGTCAGGAGCAGTCTAGGAACTCAAACCTAGAATATAGAAAATTACCATTAGTACCAAAGCATAGAAACTTGAAACCTCATCCGTAAATATACACAATAGATATATACAATAAACAGACTGGATTGCAACATACCTGAAAGTCCAACAGCATCTCATCCCAAAACCCAACACCGGGAGGGTGGGTGGGAATAATACTCGCCTCCGTGTCTTTAATAAAATCATGACTTTACGTCATGTTAATAGTAAAATCTGGGAATTTTATTAAAGACACGGAGGCTCCTATTATGCAAGTTCAAAGCTGAGCCACCATATGAGATGCAATGTGATCAATCGGCCTGAAATAGAAAATTACGAAACTGGATTCTTGCCACCGGACAACAGTCCGTAAGGTATCCTCCAAACGACAACCGCCCTCCGAGGCCTTGGACATCATACCTCCATGTATCAAGTGGGATGTAACAAATGACATGTCGATACCAGCCAACAAGGCAGTCATTAAACCCATCACGCCAATGAAGGAGTGGACACCGGTAGGTGGGGAGCGTGGAAGGAAAAGAACAAAGTGCACGATCCGGAGAACGTAGTGGCTGCGTAACCTCCAGGTAAGTCTTCATACACTCCATCGGCCATAGTGTCAAAAATTTCCTGAACGTAGGGTAAAAATTCCAGCTCCAGGTGGCCTAGCAAGGTGAATCCTCTACATAGATGACCTACGAAGGATGTCGACCGACTAGGAAATTCCCAAAATCCAATGTCGAGAGTTAGACACGGAAACCTGTTAGTCTCACGCATCAACCGGACCACACTTGTCATGATGACCTGAGGCCGATCGATTACCCGGCGTCCATGTGATACAGAGGAGATGGGGAGTTGATCACGGAACATCCAAGATAATCCAAGCACCCCGAAAGGAGTTGCGTCATCCGGTGTAGATGGCCTTGGTCCACTAAGCATGTTCCCATTCGCTCTAGAAGGGCTCTGAATGCTTGGAATCAAACCTGGGCAAACTATCGCCATTCTCAGTAATCGAGGAAACCATGGGCGCGACCTCCGCAGAGTAGCAACCAACACCAACGCAACCTAGTGCTGGGCCAATTGCAAGAGCCTGCGAGCAACCAAGTCGAATGGAGGGAAGGCATACATCCAAGTATCTGGTCAATCCTGAATGAACGAGTCAATCGCTACAGTCGATAGGTACCATCCTCCAGCCGTAAAACTTCGGCAACTAGGTGTTAAGGCAAGATGCCAACAGATCCACCTCGAACAGCTTCCACAACCGTTCCAAACCTGGAAAAATGCCAAAGCGTGTAAGCGCCAGTCTCCAGAATCTCTTGAATAATCGTGAATTCCAATCGGCCCTAGAAGTGTCCAGGCCTGGAATGTGTTCTGCTGTCACCGGGACGTTGTGAAGACAAAATTGCCAGAGGTCCTATGCCACGATTAGCCAGGTGCGCGGCTTCGTGCCCCCTAGATGGTCGATGGAACTGATCGCTGACATATAGTCCACCCAGCTGTTCGCGCGACCGGGGCAACACTGCGAAAAGCAAAAGGCTCCCGCCAAGAGTTACATGCAGTCGATGTGCAACAACTTCTCAAACTCGGACCACTTGACTCTAGAAGAAAAGGTTCATGGCTCACAGAGGTTCCTGCTGAGCCAGGCCCCCTACGTCGGATCAATCTCTTTCTGGAGCCGTAGTCCAACTTCGCCTTTCCACATAAGAGTGACCCGGACAGAGAAAGGAATCCTTCTGACTTGAAGGGGTCGAAAGGAAGGCGGTCCTAGAGATGTAGCCTGGATAGAAGCCGCAGGCAGGTCGAGTACCCTCACTAAACGCCTGATCTTCAGGTCCACTGCTCCAAGAGTCCATATCACTACGTTCGTCATGGCTTTCATCCTGGAGCCAGGGAGGAACATGAACTGTCTGATAAAATTCCACTGTGAAACCCAAGAAACTTCACCGCCTGTGAGGGATACAGAAACTGACTTTCCCAAGTGCTTAAAAAAAACAAAAACCCAAAATCTGAAGCACCGTAATCGGCTAGTTGACAAGCAACCGTTAGTGGTACCCTGACAGGGACATGACCAAGATATAGTCTAGGTAGATATTCAGACGGATACCCCTAGAAACCGATGAGAGACCGAACAGTAGCCATTGAAAACTTTGAACGGTTGCTTCTCCAGGCAAAGAAACTGAGAAAAAAATCCTTTGATTCCTTGTTTATAGGAACCGTGACGTGATGGGCCTTCAGTTCTAGATTGGCCAACCAATCTGATGTCTGGAGATGATCCCGGAGGCAGTGGATGCCCATCATATGGCAGTGTAGGTACCAAGGGAAAAACAGAGGTCAGGGAAGTAGCGCGGGGTGAAACCCTCCTCCCTGCTAAGGTACCAAGATTAGGCTGACCTGAAGCTCGGTAATCCCACGGCAACTCTCGGATCGCCCCTAAGGGGAACCATCCTACCATAACCTCAAATTCCTTCTCCTCACTCCGGTCGGTGACTGACCTCTTATCACGGGAATTAGCCCGTATTCATAGTCTGGTCTTTTATGCCCGACCAGAGGCTCATTTGCACGGTGGGAGCGCGCCATCTTTGACCGCCTCAGCGAGTCTGTCATAACAGGCAGGGCCTGCATCAAGGAGTGGGAGATGAGGAGATAAGCCTCTGCAGTAGCCTTAAGGGCCCCGGGCGAGGCAGGGCAGAAGGGGGGGGGAGCCCATACCCAGTAGAGCAGGGCTAGCTGCAGGAGGCACTAAGGGAGCTTGCCTCAAAAAAAACTGGGAAAGCGAAGACGACTCCGTTCCCAGGGCTGAGGTAAAAAAGCTCTTTGGCATGGAATATGCTATATTGGAGACTAGTAAGGCCTGACAAACTTCCCTGAGGTCACAGTCTCCCCAGTTGCATCTGAGGAAAATCATCAGAACGGCCCTCAGGCCCATCACCCTCAGCCTGCAGAGCAAGATGGGTTAACATAGAAAAGATAAAAAAGTAATGCCTGTTTGACAAAGCAGACTTGCAAGCCTGTAATAACCCATATAGGTCTAAAGGAGAATATGTAATAAATTTTAAACAAATAAAATAAACAGTCAGAAATACATTGTAAAATCAGATCTCACTTGCAAGTAAAGTTAACTTTGCAAATTAAAACCCCATGTGATCTGGACACACATATGCCTTTTACTATATCACTTATAGATGGCAAAGCACAAACTCTAGGAGCTTGAGAAAAATATAAAATGCATTCTATGCACAACAAGAAAAAATAAATAAGAAAACATAAGTATGTGTACCTAGCAAGACAGGGTTGAGTAACCCACAGGAGAGAAAAAGGTTAATAGGCATAAAAATAATAGCAACACAGAAGACCTGAACGGTGGTGTGCCCAGGAAAAGACTCAGAGGCTGGCAGGAGGAGGAGGGACGGGCAAGGGGAGAGGGAACCCTGCAAGCTCGCGGCAAAAACTCTGGTCCAAGATGGCCACCGCACGAGGTATGGAGGAGCACCTCATGGAGAGCAAACAGCAGGGGAAGGTCGCGTGCACACTACCCACGCGGCCGACCCATCTGCATCAGGAAGCCACCGCTGAAATGACATGGCCACCCACAGGAGGCCACCCACGACCCGAGGAGAGGGGCAGGGGAGGGGAAAATCGGCAGGGAAAAGGCTCGACCGGTTGGGAGGGGAGAATCCCAACGGGGCACACCACACAGGCACAGGATAGGGCAACAAGTCAAGTAATAGCCCCAAACAGCACAGTAAAATATATGCAATAAAATATATAATATATATACAATAGCCAGCACAGCAGAGCAAGTGAGTACTTATCTGGTCTGAGAGCAGCAAAGAAAGAGGGGGATTGTGGGAGACACAGGCCTTTTATAGTCACTTCCTCTGTTATGTGATTGGTTGCCTGTGTGCCTATACAGTTTTTTCTTTAATTTTGATATATTTATATTTCTCTATCTTTGCTGCTGAGAGTAATAAAGAAAGAGATATGCATAATAGGAGCCTCCGTGTTTTTAATAAAATCTGAATCAGGGGAGGTGTGATAAGGGCTGCATAAACAGAAAGTGATTTAACTCCTAAATGGCAGTGAATTGAGCAGTGACACCTGAGAAGCACAATCTATACACTAAAACTGCTTCATTAAGCTAAAGTTGTTTAGGTGACTATAGTGTTTCTTTAACCCCAAAATAACAATCATCATCAAATCCTGGTCCCCAGAGTCCTTATGCCAGCATGGAGCATCATGCTTTAAGATTTTTGTGCCAAAGTATATATCCTACTCGGTGAATGATAGAACATTGTATAGAGATGGTAATGATTAAATAGTAATGACAGCACAGCGTAAACTGGCATTGGCCCCTTAGACGGTTAAGCTGGGACACAAACTTATTTTCAAGCACACAAATTATTTTCTCTAAAGACATATTCTGTGCCAAACTGTTATCTCCATGCAAACCACAAATGTACACTATTAAGAAAGAGAGTAAATATACTGACCATTTATAAATGGGCAACAGTAATCTACAATGTCAGCCAGAGCAAACACTTTATAGAGATTGCTGTCCTGATTTGAAACAAACTCCAGTAACTTTTATAATTTCCTGCAACACATGATTGCGGTTTAGATATAATGCTTGTGATTATTACTAATGATTACTATTCTGTTACCAAGTAGAACCCGCGTGACTATTCTATTACCATGTGCTTCTTTCAAAGTGAGAATAATCTGCAGGAAGACTTGTTTGATCAAATTTTGATTGGAAAGCTGGAATTTCCCACCCCATACTGGGACAACATCACCGACTCTGCCAAGGTTTGACTTTGGAAAGCTATATATGTGTTCATGTAGTTACAGCGAGAGTGTGTGTGTGTGTGTGTGAGACACTGTAATATGTAACTTAAAGAAGCAGAGCTCTGTGATTTGTTTTGTCAGTTCCTTTTGACATAAAACCACTTCCCAGTTCTATATCTTCAGTGGTAGAGTGAAAGATATGTCCAGAGGGGTAGTCCCTGATCTAACCCACGTGGAAAGTTATTTATGTCTCCTCTTTACATAGGTTAATTCCCTAATGTCTGGTGAGGACTGAGGAAACTTGCATAACATCAGATGCTTGGAGTCTGTACCAGCATGTTCCTCTGTTTGTATATGTACCTTGTTCGTGTCTTCACCCAGTTACTACTGCACGTGCAAACCTTACATGTTAGCCAACTGATGCACAAGCATCACTGTGTTAAATATGTTTATTAATGCAATATAGAACAGTGGTTGTTGAGTAATGTCAGGGGAAGGGAATGGAGTGTTGCTGATTTGATACAATTGCCTCTGACATTTTTAATTGGAGAAGCAGAGTTTGTGTATTGAGACATTTCCTGATGACCTTAAACAAATAGTTTTATCTTACTGTTCCTTGAGGTCACAAATGTTAAAGGTGAAACAAAAAGGAGCAGATTGAACCTGATGTGGTGAAGCATGTTGGACTTTTTTTTTTTTCTAAAGATATGTATTATTTGTGTTTACTTTTCCATAAAACTAAAATACCTGATCTGTAGACTCAATGGCCTGCATTATCTGAAGTTCGCCTATTAATATGATCTGACGTCTCTGACCTAAAGCAAACTGAGGCTTTGTGTGCGTGCAAGGCCCGAGGACACAAATATGGAAAAGGGCCAGCGGCTTGTCATTAACAATTACTTAACTAGCCTTTGGATTACAGCTTTATATCATAATATTGTGGGGGGGTTTTGTGTGTATGCAAATAACAAATATGAGGTACATGGAAATCCCATGAGATAAATAAGAAGAGGCATTAAGTGATTCTTTATCTAACGCAGTGTTGTAATAACTGCATTTGTAATGGTTTATTGCAGATTTTATTAAAGACATGGAGGCTCCTATTATGCATATCTCTTTCTTTATTACTCTCAGCAGCAAAGATAGAGAAATATAAATATATCAAAATGAAAGAAAAAAACTGTATAGGCACACAGGCAACCAATCACATAACAGAGGAAGTGACTATAAAAGGCCTGTGTCTCCCACAATCCCCCTCTTTCTTTGCTGCTCTCAGACCAGATAAGTACTCACTTGCTTTGCTGTGCTGGCTATTGTATATTTATTATATATTTTATTGCATATATTTTACTGTGCTGTTTGGGGCTTTTACTTGACTTGTTGCCCTATCCTGTGCCTGTGTGGTGTGCCCCGCTGGGATTCTCCTCTCCCAACCGGTCGAGCCTTTTCCCTGCCGATTTTCCCCTCCCCTGCCCCTCAGCGGTGGCTCCCTGATGCAGATGGGTCGGCCGCGTCGGTAGTGTGCACGCGACCTTCCCCTGCTGTTTGCTCTCCATGAGGTGCTCCTCCATACCTCGTGCGGCGGCCATCTTGGACCGGAGTTTTTGCCGCGATTTTACCGCGAGCTTGCAGGGTTCCCTTACCCGGCCCTCCTCCTCCTCCTCACCCTGCCAGCCTCGGAGTCTTTTCCTGGGCACACCACCGTTCAGATCTTCTGTTGCTATTATTTTTATGCCTATTAACCTTTGCCTATTAACCTTTTTTTCTCCTGTGGGTTACTCAACCCTGTCTTGCTAGGTACATACTTATTTATTTTTTCTTATTTATTTTTTCTTGTTGTGCATAGAATGCATTTTATATTTTTTCTCATGCTCCTAGAGTTTGTGCTTTGCCATCTATAAGTGATATAGTAAAATGCATATGTGTGTCCAGATCACATGGGATTTTAATTTGCAAAGTTAACTTTACTTGCAAGTGAGATCTGATTTTACAATGTATTTCTGACTGTTTATTTTATTTGTTTAAAATGTATTAAATATTCCCCTTTAGACCTATATGGGTTATTACAGGCTTGCATGTCTGCTTTGTCAAACAGGCATTACTTTTTTATCTTTTCTATGTTAACCCATCTTGCTCTGCAGGCGGAGGGCCATTCTGATGATTTTCCTCAGGTGCAACTGGGGAGACTGTGACCTCTGGGAAGTTTGTCAGTCCTTACTAGTCTTCAATATAGCATATTCCATGCCAAGGAGCTTTTTTACCTCAGCCCTGGGAACGGAGTCGTCTTCGCTTTCCCAGTTTTTTTGAGGCAAGCTCCCTTAGTGCCTCCTGTGGCTAGCCCTGCTCTACTGGGTATGGGCTCCCCCCCCCCCCCTCCCCCTTCTGCAATGCCTCACCCAGGGCCCGTAAGGCTACAGCGGAGGCTTATCTCCTCATCTCCCACTCCTTGATGCAGTTTTACTTATGGACACGCAGGGGCCCCCACCCCCTTTCTTGTACAAGGTGTATGTACTACTTGATTCCGCTACGGCGGGGACTCTGAACGGCCGGGTGCATCAACTATTGGCACTAGTGCCATTATTTCTATGGCCGTAATGGCCGAACGCCAGACGGCGATTCTTTTGAAGGTTGGCTCCAATTGGTGGATATGGCTATCTCCGAACCGGCCCCTCAGTTGAAGGGCTGCTGTTCGGGAGCAGAATTTTGTTAGGGAACTGGGGTCCTATGTGGAGACATTCACAGCGATTGATGAACCCCAGGAAAATAGGAATGGATTTTTTCTCCAAGGTTTGGTGGGACCGGGCGTGTCAGGAGCCAAACATCTGGCTGTGATTTGCGGGACTCGTTCCGAACATGTCAATGCTACTTCCTCCCTTTACAGGATTACCACGTACCCTAGCCTCCACACTCCTCCACATCAAGGGGGACAACATTAAATCCCTACCACCCTCATGGTAACACGTCGGACGGACGCCCTTCTGGTGGATACCCATTGTTCCCCTCATCCTCGAGGATGGGTGGTGGGGCAGGTTTGGCCCAGATTTTTATTACGGATGGGCTGCCTTGACTATAGGCTCATGGTCTCTCCGAGCGGTGCGGGGCTACCGTCTAGAGTTTTTCTATCCTAACCTGTTCAGCATTTTTGTCCCCATAGCACTTGCCTGTCAGGGGGACAGGAATTGTTATCCACGGAGACCTGCGATCTGCTCGCCTTAGGGGCGATCCAAGAGTTGCCGTGCGATTTACAGAGCTTCTGGTCAGCCTCCGGGATCATCTCCAGACATCAGATTGGTTGGCCAATCTGGAACTGAAGGACCATCACGTCACGGTTCCTATAAACAAGGAATCAAATGATTTTTTCTTTGTTTCTTTGCCTGGAGAAGGAACCGTTCAAAGTTTTCAATGGCTACTGTTCGGTCTCTCATCGGTTTCTAGGGGTATCCGTCTGAATATCTACCTAGACTACATCTTGGTCATGTCCCTGTCAGGGTACCACTAACTGTTGCTTGTCAACTAGCCGATTACGGTGCTTCAGATTTTTGTTTTTTCTAAGCACTTGGGAAAGTCAGTTTCTGTATCACAGATCACAGGCGGTGTATCACAGGCGGTGGAGTTTCTTGGGTTTCACAGTGGAATTATATAAGGCAGTTACTGTTCCTCCCTGGCTCCAGGATGAAAGCCATGACGAACGTAGTGATATGGACTCTTAGAGCAGTGGACCTGCCGATCAGGCGTTTAGTGAGGGTACTCGACCTGCCTGCAGCTTCTGTCTAGGCTACAGCTCTAGGACCGCCTTCTTTTCAACCCCTTCAAGTCAGAAGGATTCCTTTCTCTGTCCGGTCACTCTTATGTGGCAAGGCGGAAATTGGACTACGGCTCCAGAAAGAGATTGATCCGATGTCTTGGCTCATAGGGGGCCTGGCTCAGCAGGACCCTCTGCGAGCCATGAACCTTTTCTTCAAGTGGTCCGAGTTTGAGAAGATGTTGCACATCGACTGCATGTAACTCTTGGCGGGAGCCTTTTGCTTTTCGCAGTGTTGACCCGGTCGCGCGAACAGCTGGGTGGACTATATGTCAGCGATCAGTTCCATTGACCATCTAGGGGGTACGAAGTCACGCACATGGCTAATCATGGCATAGGACTTCTGTCAATTTTGTCTTCACAACGTCCTGGTGACAGCAGAACACATTCCAGGCCTGGACACTTCTAGGGCCGATTGGAATTCAAGATTATTCAAGAGATTCTGGAGAACGGTTGTGGAAGCTGTTCGAGGTGGATCTGTTGGCATCTTGCCTTAACACCTAGTTGCCGAAGTTTTACGGCTGGAGGATGGTACCTATCGACTGTAGCGATTGACTCGTTCATTCAGGATTGACCAGATACTTGGATGTATGCCTTCCCTCCGTTCGACTTGGTTGCTCGCAGGCTCTTGCAATTGGCCCAGCACTAGGTTGCGTTTGTGTTGATTGCTACTCTGCGGAGGTCACGCCCATGGTTCCCTCGATTACTGAGAATGGCGATAGTTTGCCCAGGTTTGATTCCAAGCATTCAGAGCCCTTCTAGACCGAATGGGAACATGCTTAGTGAACCAAGGCCTTCTACATCAGATGACGTGACTCCTTTCGGGGTGCTTGGATTATCTTGGATGTTCCGTGATCAACTCCCCATCTCCTCTGTATCACATGGACGCCGGGTAATCGATCGGCCTCAGGTCATCATGACAAGTGTGGTCCGGTTGATGCGTGAGACTAACACAGGTTTCCGTGTCTAACTCTCGACATTGGATTTTGGGAATTTCCTAGTCGGTCGACATCCTTCGTAGGTCATCTATGTAGAGGATTCACCTTGCTAGGCCACCTGGAGCTGGAATTTTTACCCTACGTTCAGGATGTTTTTGACACTGTGGCCGGTGGAGTGTCTGAAGACTTACCTGGAGGTTACGCAGCCACTACGTTCTCCGGATCATGCACTTTGTTCTTTTCCTTCCACGCTCCCCACCTACCGGTGTCCACTCCTACATTGGCGCGATGGGTTTAATGACTGCCTTGTTGGCTGGTATCGACATGTCGTTTGTTACATCCCACTTGGTACATGGAGGTATGATGTCCAAGGCCTCTGAGGGCGGTTGTCGTTTGGAGGATACCTTACGGACTGTTGTCCGGTGGCCAGAATCCAGTTTCGTAATTTTCTATTTCAGGCCGATTGATCACATTGCATCTCATATGGTGACTCAGCTTTGAACTTGCATAATAGGAGCCTCCGTGTCTTTAATAAAATTCCCAGATTTTACTATTAACATGACGTAAAGTCATGATTTTATTAAAGACACGGAGGCGAGTATTATTCCCACCCACCCTCCCGGAGTTGGGTTTTGGGATGAGATGCTGTTGGACTTTCAGGTATGTTGCAATCCAGTCTGTTTATTGTATATATCTATTGTGTATATTTACTGATGAGGTTTCAAGTTTCTATGCTTTGGTACTAATGGTAATTTTCTATATTCTAGGTTTGAGTTCCTAGACTGCTCCTGACAAATTTTATTTGGGGAGTTTCAGTTTGGAGTTTGGATTTTACCATATTTCTCTCTCTTTTGTAGCTTGAAGTTCAGTTTGTTGCTGTTTCCTGTTCTTACCGGTGTGTGATGTTGGTTCATGTTTCCTGGTCTTCGGTTCGCAAGAAAGAGGGGGATTGTGGGAGACACAGGCCTTTTATAGTCACTTCCTCTGTTATGTGATTGGTTGCCTGTGTGCCTATACAGTTTTTTCTTTCATTTTGATATATTTCTCTATCTTTGCTGCTGAGAGTAAAAAGAAAGAGATATGCATAATACTCGCCTCCGTGTCTTTAATAAAATCATGACTTTACGTCATGTTAAAAGTAAAATCTGGGAATTAATGTTCTTTTCTTTATACTTCTGCTGTAATAGCCACAAAACACCAGGGAGAGAGTTAAAGTATTTGTTTTTGTATTGGTCACTTTAAGTTGTTGAAAGGATGCTAAACTGGTAGGGACAATTGATCTTGCCTATTAGTCAAAATAATTGAGTGTTTTCTAAAGCTGTGCAAAATGTATAGCCTAAAAACTGTAATAATGGTCTCTTGAGTTTACACTGTATTTTAAATAATTGTCAACACCTTGGTTTGCTCTGTGAATAATTTGTCAATAATAAACGGCATGATACTTGGGTTACCAATATAGTATGCCAGAATGTTACGTTTCAAAAAGGAGGCTAGGCAAACCGTTAGTTCTATATGAACACTGTTGATGTTTATGATTTAGCCTGCACCTCCAGTTCCCATTGGCTATATGGTGAGCAAAAATAAGTATGCTCTTGCATTTTGCTATTCACTTTGTCTATCGGATAACAGAACAGGATCCATGTTGGAAGTTAGGTACCCAATGTGTGAGTCAATGTAATATAGGTTGTAGAAATACTGGCATTTTATAACTCTATGGGTTAGATTGGAAAGTCTCTTGAAATTTTCTAATTTTATTTTTCCTTTTATAGGAGCTGATTGGATGCATGCTGCAGGTAAATGTCGAGGATCGATTCACGGCAGAACAAATTTTATGTCATCCTTGGGTGTCTGTAAGTATTACACTGTTACTATGTGTGTATTTGTAAATTCAAATACCATAATGCACCATGGGTGACAATTTAGGCATTAATCTATATTATTATTGGACAAGCCTTGGTTTAGTGAGTATCACACTCTCAGGCCACAGTTACTATGTGAATCTACTGCCATTTTGACCCCATCCCTCCTCTGGTAATATTGCGAGAGGGATGGTTTGTAGGGAAAATTAGCAGAATTCTTTCTTCTGAGCTCTTCTGCGGGCAAATCTATCCGGAGAGAAGATAAATAATGCAACAGCTCTCACACCCATGCAAACCAAGGCCCTAAAGCTACAAATGTTGACATTTTGATATGCAATGTAAAACTTGTATTGTTTTATGCACTAGTTATAATATGGGTTATAATATTTCACAATATTTTAACACAGGATGATGTATCTATGGGAAATAATATGCAAGTAGAAGTCACTGGTAAATTAAAACAGCATTTTAACTCTCAGCCTAAAGAGACCAACACTACAGCCGCGGTGTCTGTAATCATGGTAAGTTTTGCTATAACTTTTATGTTTTCATTGCACAGTATGTTTGGTTTTATGGGGCTGCTAATCTTAAATGCCCCCCTAAGAAAAAGTAATGCAACATAACCACTACAAAACATTACAGTGGCTATGGTTCATTATGTCTCTTGCTGCCACCCCCCCAACCTGTTTTGTCCAACCTTGGATATCAGTGGTAGGCTAACCTGGCCTCCGCACTCTCTGCCAATTGTTGCTGTCCAGGTTGGATGAAATTGACATTGTTATTGAAGAAGTGTAAATTCCATGTGACCAAAGAGGAAGTGGTTTCTGGGTGCAGGCCTTTTGTTCAGCATCCCAGTAAAGCCACCCATTTGGGTTGGTGATTATAGAGACCCATTACAGCAGACAAACATGTCTGACAAGATGTTTGAACAAAGTGATTTCTTAAGAGGAAAGTGCTGCTGAATATCAGCTAAAATGCGGAGGTGTGCGGAATCTCCTCTTGAGAACGTTTTGTTTTGTTTTTTTCGTGTAATGATGTTCAGAAAGGAACTCACAGATATCAAACAGAATCATCCACACATTGGGAGAATCAGACGAGCCCAAACCTACCTCTTTCTCACACTTCCATTTAAGGAGATTTGTCTAGGAATTATTTACGTAAATTGCCTGGTACAGGACAGAGATTGTGCCCAAGTGATCTAATGTCACTAAGACATGGGTTGTTTTTTTCTGTTTGCACTATAGTTTTAACCATAATGAATCCATAATAGAATTGCCAAATATAAACAAGTAGAACATTCAATAGTAGTGGCATAATGTCTATATCGACCACATTGTGAGGTTTCCCAAAATTCCATTGGTCTTCAAGGAGTTAAGCTAATGTTCTCAAGTTCTTTGTAGGCTACAATTCCTATCATAACTCTGTCCTTGCCTTCCAAAAATGATAACAATTACGAGATTTACAGTTATACTATTAAATATCTGCCTGCTGGCTACCCTGGACAAATAGTACATAGGGTGTGATCAACCAACAAGATTAAACATACTTGACTAAATCATAAAATGTCAGTTTAAAGACATTTATTTCATTAGAGATGTAAACGGACACAGATGATTTCATGAAGTCACCTTAGTGCTCATAAGTTTTCAGATGATAATGTTTACATTTTATTTCACAGTTTGAGTTTGACTTGTAAGAAGGGGGAATGCTGAGCTTCAGGTCTTGCATTTGTGGCCCAGAGGAGATGCGTTTTGAAGCAGAGGCCTGGTATTAAACATGAGCTGAATATCACTTTATAAGTAGATTTCTGCATGTCCCTCTTATCTTGGCTAAATTCTTTCATACTGCTCTCTACATCTTATGGTTGAGGGTCTTTCTATTGCCTTGGAAGATTTTTCTTTCCTTATGACAAATCACTTCTAACATGGATGTATATGATTAAGCATTTTTATTGCAGAGAGTATAAGGAAAATCCTGCTTATATTGTATGGCACCATAAATGAACTGTAATAATGTATTGATGTCTTCATAGTCTTTGTTTTGTTTGCTTGTTTTTTGAACAATTATCCATGAAGACTGTGAGAAACTGTAAATTCAATCACACGCAAAGTAACAATATTCTATGTAAATATGCATATATACATATTCATGTAAACTACATGCATGTCCATGAAGGCCATTTTAGCTACAGGCACAATATAGTGTATATGGGCATTGGGGTGATTGGAGAGGAGTTATTTGGAGGGATCGGCTCTATCAGTTATAGGAAATATTTAAGGTGACCTTTTCTCCCTTGGAGTTGGCAATGATAATGCCTATAGGGAAGCATTGGATTGGCTGAGATCGTCAATTCTGATTATCTCAGCCATGGGGTAAGAGTGTGGGAGGAGCCATCACGGCCCTTGCCAAATCAGCATCTCCTCATAGCGGCGCTGGAATAAAGGTAAGTTTTTGCTATATTTAAGTGAGGGAAAGGGGATTTAGCCTCCTAAATAGTGTTTGTATTCCTGACCCTATAGAGTTCCTTTAGATTGGACTGCTGTGTGCATGATTGTTGGCCATACTTTTTACTCCCAGTATGGCCCTTTTTAAAATATAGTCAAATATTACTGAATAAAGCCTAATCTAATCAATATAAGTGTTCATTCACATCTGAATTTTTTTGTGGCATTATTGGAGTGTTATGAAAAACCTTTTTCTTTTTTCTTTTTTTCTGGAGATAGATGTTTGAAATATACAAAAAAAAAAACACACTTTCTTAGTGCAGTTTGACACTGAATTAAAACTTGTCATTAGTTGTGTTGGGACATTTTGTCATGGTACAAGACCATGCATATAATAGCGTGTTAGGAGAGTTTTGCAGGGAAAGCAAATATACTAACAGATTTCTACAATATATTTAAACCTAGAGAGCAAAACTGGCACAATAAATAAAGTATGAATATCAATTTTTTTTGGACAAGAACATTACTCACCATTCAAAAATTTGGGGAATAAACCACTATAGTGCCACACAATCCCTCATAAATTGTAGAAAAAAAAGAAAGAGATCCGGGCACACACAGACTCTATTCCATATTGCAGACTTTGGTCAGGCAACATTTCGGCTCAAACACAAGCCTTTCTCAAGCCACGTAACGCAAAATGTTGCCTGTCCAACTTTAATAAAGTCTGCAATTTGGGATAGAGCCTGTGTGTGCTCGGATATCTTTAGAAACATTATATGATATTAATGCTAGCAAAGACACCTGGCAATGTATCAGCGAAACCTGAAATTGGGGAGAATTAATGAGGGAATTGCATGTTTTAAGCCTAAGCAGCCAAACAGGAGTTTGGGGTTTTTGTTTTTACCCTTTTCGGCAATACTACCTCGGCCTAAATTTGCAGTTCCCCTGTTCTCTACAATTTTCATTTTAGTGAATAGACTAATCCCAAAGGATGTGTATTCTAAGTGTATGTGTACATTGTTTTGTTTACTGTGTTTAGGCATTGAGCGATGTGCTGTTCATCCTGTAACCTTCTCGCAGTCAATTGGCTAAACTCCACTATCACCTGTGGAGCTTCTTAGTGCAGTATATTAACTGCAGGGACCTCACAGTGCTGATAGTTATTTGTACATGTGTGATATGCAATGTTGTTTCTTGCACTGTTTTTCCAAGTTGTTGCTTTTTTAGTAAGTTTAGTCTCTATCCCTTGCTTCTTTCCTCTATTCCTCCTGTTTCCAAACGCCTGCATTGCTTCCCTCTGCCTAGGTCCAAGCCAATGGTATGTACTAACGTCATCTGCAATGCTTTATCTGCTGCACATACAAACTAATAATGTGATGTTTACCTGGAGAAAAGGAGAAGTAACATACGTCCAAGACTATTTTATTCCGCTTTCTAAGATTAATACAGTGAGTGGCTTAAAGTAAATGTAACCCCTTGCCTACACACCAAAATGACATAGTGCTACATCAGTATGGCATTGTCCATGCTGCAGGTCAAATAAAGTGACTCCAATGCTTATTAATGTGTTTATCACAACTAGTCTACTTTACCGCCATCTAGTGGACAGTGTTTCTCACATCTAGATGAAAAGCTGGTGGACATCCAGATTATTATCCAAGGGTAAACATTATGTACATATTACAATGTGCGTTCCCTGGTGACCCCATTAATAAACCGTATGGTGCTTAATAGGCATAGTGACTGCTGGGAAATTTAAAGTCCCTACTGTGAAAGAATGTCTAGTGTTCGTGATATCTTGCTTCTACATGGGTGTTAAGTCTTGTATACTTTTGCTAAACATGCTATCCATTAGCAAATTGTGTTGCCTTCCATTTCAGTGGCATGCAGATTAATGTGCGTTTGTGTTTGATGTGGTTTGTGTGTGATTTGCTGCATAATACAGCATGCAATTTATCCACTTGTAGCTTTTTCTTTTTCAGTATGAAATGTTGCCTATAGAAGTTTACAATTTATAATAATATAAAGCCAAACCGAGTTTATTCATGAAACCGTGAATTTTGATTAATTGCAATATTCTGACTTAAGTAGCTGATCTGTGACTTTATCAGAGTTGGGGATTTTTTCCAGATGGGCTAGTGTTATCTTCAATTTTGCAATTCAGTTTTCGATTAACTATTTTGTGAATAAACCCCAAATGTGTGTGTCTTTAACCCCTTAAGGACACACGACATGTGTGACATGTCATGATTCCCTTTTATTCCAAAAGTTTGGTCCTTAAGGGGTTAAATGGTAACTAAAGACTATCCTGAGTGCTTGATGTTATCTGTCTACATATATAATCAGTTATTCACAAGTTGGAATGCAATCCAGATTAGCACAATTTTAGTTCAAATGTACGAATTGCCCCTAAATTTGGAATTATTCTATTTACTAAAGCCTAATCTGGCTGACATTTGATTGTGTCTACATAAAGCGTAAATCCCATTCAATTTGCATATTTATCAAAAATATAATTTTAATCAAATTAGCTCAGAACAAATCCAGGGATAGACATTTACAAAAAAAAATTATTCAGTTTTCTATAGGTTCTCCTTTAGAAAGCAAATACTTGCCGATTTGCTTCACAAGTGGACAGCAGTCAAAGGGTTTGAATAATTAAATATAACTAATTTATATTATTTATTATATTATTGATATCATGTAAATATAATAACCAAATTAAATATTCAAGTTGGCCTTTTTTCATTGGAGTTGGCTAAGGAAATAAGGCTGACATCTTTTTGTAATGATACTAGATTCTATTAGAATTGGCAAATATTTGCCAAATAACAGTTGGGCTGAACTGGCAGGCAGACAGCTGCTAATTCTGTATGATTATCACTGTATTTGATTGGTTCTGTATTTCCATAATTCAGTTCTGAATTTCAGCCTCTGTCGGATCTGGACAGACTGAAAGTCAGTCTAACTTGGAGGCTCTATTGCAGAATCCACGCATAAATCTTAAGAATAGTGTCCAAATTGTTGCCGTCCATATACCCCTAGATAATACCAGATTGTTTTTGATAATGCAGACAAGGTGTGTTCTGACTTTGGTGAATAACCCTCGATATGTAAGTGGACCACTTAACATTACAGAGCTTTACAAGCTGATCCATCCTCTCAGTGAAAACCATTGCTATGACATGTTCACATATGAGCTTTGCATTGGACACATTTTAGACTCTCTTAAAATGCATTATATACACAGTGTTATTCATACTATCCTTCTGGTCAATTATTTTAAATACAATTCTCTAATCAATTCTTGTATAACTATCATTCCAAATTAGTATCATTTTATATTGGCCACTACTTTAGTTGACCAATGTTTCCCTAATCGATCATCCCCTCCATGTGTTCCATTGCTTTGTCCTGCTTCACATGTTTTGTAATATACCCTTGTTCATGTATCATACTTGCATTATTTTAGAGCTCCCTTAGTGTATTTTATCATATCTTATTAACTTGCATGAGCCTCTTCCTAAAACCTCACATGTTGCTTTCAATTTAATGTTTTAATGACTCCAATAATGTTGGCCCGTTACCTTTTAAGGTCTCTAGGGAATAGTTTGTTACTAGACTAAGAAGCAATGGCTGGTAGTGTGGTGTTCTCCATAATTGGACCGTAATGAAAGTAATGTAATAGTCTTTTCCAGTATGGCCGATGTTTGCTTATGCAAAGGTTTGTTTACACAACAGTGTTACTTCTCCATTTCTCCGATTAGTGCATGAACAATCATTTGGTGTATGGCAAGAACATTCAATCCTCTTGTAATACCTTGCTATTAATTGTTATGCTTTTCCTTTGTAGAACACAGCTCTTGATAAGACTGGACAGATCTTCAGTGGTAAACGCTGTGATGACAATGGTACTACTGGCCGGAACAAAATCAATGCGGTGACAAGTGCTGAAGACACTGAGAATGTTTCTGGGTCTACAGAACTGCTGTGAAAAATTGGAGGCTTCCTAGCCTAGATGTATACTGGACAGCTTCACTGGCAAAGTGGAGGACTGATGACAAAACACTGGAATACACTTCTAAATGTTCTTTTTATGCCCTTCATTTAGTATTTTTGTTCTTGGGTTCCCTTTTTAACTGGTTTTCACTGTACAAGAGACTCTTAGTATGTTCAACTTCTGAATATGTCAGTCTTACGACAACTTGAACAAATCATAGTTATTTATGGGATTTTTTTTAATTAGCTTATTCCAGTACAGTACATTCAGCATTAGAATAGAGGATGACCATAGAAAATATTTGTAAGCCTACTAATTTTGCTGTTGCTATAATTACTTCCAGGAGACTATTTCTAAATTGTTCAATGGCAAAAACGTTTTTTGTTCGATACTGGTACTCCTGAAAGTGATCTTTTATCTTTACGATTAAAGACATTGGGTTATTTGGTTTGGTCACTTTGATGTGGCTTATCCGTTGTGCACCTTCTAAGAGCAAGGTATTTATTGATAGATCTGGTAATTTATTTAGGTGTGTGGGTATTTATTTTGGGGCTTTCCCCTTTCCTTAGTTTTAACTCTGTACAGTCTCTACATCTATTTTTTGTAAAAGACTCTGCTAGTATTAAATCTCATGTGAAACCTGAAGATGACGCATGTTGCCACAGCCAGGTGCAAAACTGCTTTTGCAAAATGCAACGGTCAGGACCAATTAGCCAGTTTATCCACACTAGTAGTAGTGGACTGATGGCTACATACAGTACTGAAGTGTTGTTACACATTTTTATAATCCATTGAAAACTGGAGAGGAAACAACTTAATAGGAGCTGATTTGTTTTTGTAATTCTGCTTCTAAAATGTCTTTTTAAAGCTTGTTTCATTCTATTTACAGTATTGCACATTTGAAAGCAACCCTCAGCTTGGAATTGCAGCCTGCCTTGATACTTAAACCTATTAAAATCTAGGCATCAATGCATGTTTTGTCCTTTCTGTTATGCTGTCTGTCTAGTGTACATTGACTGGGAAGGTAGATTCAAATGAATGTACTCTACTATACAAGATCTCATCAGACTGAATATATTCTGCTTAACTAACTTAAACATTTGAGTCAAAAAACGTATCATTATCTTATGTTTTGTATGGGTATAAGCAATTTAACACTATCCTCTGAACAATTAATGCAATGCAGTGGTATGGTATGTGCAAAATATACCATTGAATGTTCCGCTTGCCAAGGCAATCTGCTCATTTGCTTTAGAAGTCACTCATTAGACTGCTATTTCTGCTACCAGTCAATGAAATCCCACAGATTTGTATGGTTTTATCCTAGGATAATTCTACAGCTATGTATAAGCAATGACTAGATAGTGTTCACCTTTTAGAGGCAATATCTAATCCCTCATTCATATTCTGTCTAAACTGTTAGAACACTACTATCCCCAGACATTTAGAATGTTCTGTTTTAAGCACCTATTCAGATAACTCTGCTACGGCTGGTAACCTGGCATCCTTGTTCATCTTAATAATGTGTGCAGCTATCTTCTTTCAACAGTAAATATCTAGACCTATTGAACTAGTTTCGTTGGTTTGCAGTAAAACTTGAACAAAAGCCACATATGCATAGAAGCAAATTCTGCATTGCATAGTGTTGTTTAATTCATCATTTTAAATGCAAGCATCCAGTGCTTTTACCTCATACTTTAAAACTTGCTGTCTGAGTAACGATACATGGAATGCAAAATAAAAATATATATTTTAGCAGTGGGTGCAAAATGAGCAATAGGTGCTGAGCCCAAGCAGAAGATTGAACCCTATTGACAGGACCACGTCCTGCAGAGTCCTTAGTTGCTGCAATGCAGCTCTGAAGAAAATGCAGCGTTCTCATTAATGGCTGGTAAATACAGGAAGCTGAAACCCTTTTAAATGTATGTATTGTCTCCTATATGTATGGTGACCATATGTCACAATGGGAATCTGTATAAGTTGTGATATAGAGTTACACTCTTGTTCTGGAGAGTGCTTGTTTTATGAATGGTACCAAAAGCAGGTATTGCCACTATGAGACATTGTTGGTAACATGGCCAGCACTTGCCAACAAGAAGGATTATCAAACTAGGGTGACTGAAAGACCTCAATAGTAATTCAACATAACAAAGATGTCTGAGCACACACAGATCCAATTGCAGACTTTAATGGAAACAAACAATGTTTCAGCTCAAACAGGAACCTTTTCCAAGTCCCATATGAGCCGAAGCATTGCCTGTTCATTTATGGAATCTGTGTGCCCAGATATTTATTTTAATTTACCATGAGACATTGTGTCACTGACATATAAACACCTGCTAAAGCCAGAGAGATCATTCACATTGTTAGTGCATCAACTCCATCTTTAATCAAAGACTGGTAAAATGAGGACCATTACATATGGGTGATATCTCTTTGTTTCAAACGTTAAGCATATGATACCACATCTGCTGCACGTTGGGGGGGGGGGGGGGGGGGGGGGACCGTGAAAACATGATCTAGAATGTATTTGTACTTCAATACGAACTCGAAACAGTCAGTAGACCAGAGAAAGTTATGGCAGTTACAGGGATAGTATGTCTAACTGCTCATTAGTTTTTATTTAAGCACAATTTAATATTAGCATTTTATTTTAATTAATTTGCTGTTTCTTCATACTGTCTCTTCAATCTGCTTTCATTTTGTACTAGAAATGTAAATGATTTACAACAAACATCCTCTCCATGGAAAATGTTAAAGTAGTGATTGGAATTGACATTTATGTATATATATTATTGCACATGTGTACTGTTTAAGTTTAAGTTACAGTATGGCTGCTGGGTTAGACCTGCTTAATCAAATCAAGTGTGTATTTATTTGCAACTCCCCTTTGTTTTATTAATCTTCTTGTCAGTTTATGCACATTTAATCTATTGGTCCTGCACTGTCTACATCTGCTTGACTTCAACTGTCAAGCAAACCGGTCCTGTTACTTCCTGGTTTGGTTACCCAAATAGAGCTAAACTCACTAGGCAAACAATTGCCAAGAGCACATGCTTTGCAAAGACTTCTCATTGAGCTGCATTGGGAAGTCTGTGATTGGATAGTCACAAAAAGTCTAGCCTGGGGAAGAAGGGGAGGGCGTCAAAAGGAATCAGGCAAGAGAAATGCAGAGTTAGCGAGTTGTTTTTAGATCTAAATCAAGTGAAAATGCACAATTATACCACATTTGAAACATGTGCATTTATCTTCCTACTCTTATTTTTGGGCAGTAGAGTGTCCTTTTAAGATGGTGGGGTGCCAGGCTTCACCTATGAAATTTAAAGGGACATGCATTGACAGTTTTTTTCCATTTTATAATTTTATTTTAAGCCATCAAACAATTTAACAAATATACAAACCAAAATAAAGCAAGATAAACTTTTATAAACGTGGTCATATTGCACCGAAGGGCAGGCTAATTGAGCTGTTGTCCGTTCTCACTTCTCTTGCTTCTTGGTTTTCCTCTCCTTAAGTTTAAAGGGCAATCCAAACACGGACCCCTTGCTCATGGTGTCTAGAAGGATATTGGCTATACCTCACCGACAATACTTTACGAGGTTTAAACGATCGTCTGGGGTTGCTGTATCTCTCATGCAGAGGGAACTTGCTGGCATTTCGGTTCTGAACTGCCCGTATTGGTGGGACCAGTCTGATATGCTTCAAATAGGTTCTCTCTTAGATGAGCTAAAACCAGCCTGAGATTTGAGCGGGACCCACCGAAGGGCAGGCTAATTGAGCTGTTGTCCTTTCTCACCTCTCTAACTTCTTTTTTTTCTTTCCTCAGATTGCAATATCGGCACACCTCTAAGCTTGGGGAATTTTTTTAGCCCCTCTCACCCATACTTCTCAGTTTCAGACAGAAATTGAGTACAATAATAAAATATATAAAATGTTAGTATTATGCGCAATAAAGTGATTGTTACATAAAACAAGTGTAAATACACAACAGTGCAGTTGATGTGTAAAGTAAACCACACTTTACTTACAACTTTTCAACCTCAATGAATCATACCATACAAAGGAATAATACGTAAAAAAGAAAAATGACAATACATATTATTATAGTAATACTTTACTATATAATAAGTAAAAGTGCAAACACACTCACAAATAAAGAGCAGGTTAGTATGCTCAAACTTAACATGCTCCTCTCCTATGTACCAAATAATAGGTGGACCAACAAGATGTAGCAGACCAGGCAACCAAGTAGTCCAAAGAATCGTCCTAATCTTTATTACATAAAATGGCTCCAAAGAGTAAAATATAAAACAAAAACCTCCACTCTGAAGAGACCTGATAAAGTCCCCATAGCAGTAGTGTGCTATTTCTATGTAGTAAGTTAGCATAATATTGGAAGAGTAAGTGATGAGAACCGCACTCAGTCCTAACGGCCAAGGGTGCTCCAGAGCAGGACCAGCAATCCCAGTACAATAATCCAAGAAGAAAAAACTCACAGGCACTCCAACTTCAAGCCGTAGGCAGATTTATTATGACAGAATGCAACACAACGTTTCGACCGGAAAGGTCTTTTTCAAGCTGACACCACATGGTGCAAAATGTGCTTATATAACAAACACTAACAACTAAGAAATCAATCAATTACTGCTAATTAGTAGAAATTCCTAATTGATGAAAAGGTAATTTAAAAAGGCATTGTAAAAGAAACAAATATCAAATGTGAAATATTACCATATATACATAAATCAGATCAATAATGCACACTATATCATTAACTTCATACACACAAGACATGAATCATTCTATGATCATATTAATGCTAGGAATTCTAGAATGTATATATATAGGATAACCTATTATGCCATGAGTATTCCCTGGTTACAAATACTGTGCCCATAGAGGAGAGAAAACAAGAAAACAGCAAATAAAGAGTAAATACATGCAGTGTATCCTCCATGGTATCCAAACGTAACCCACTTCCGGGTCTGTGAACCGCACGTGACGTCATTGGAACGCACGTGCGAAATCCTCCTCCGAACGGATTGGCTGGAGGACCAAACATAACATCGTTCTGTGTTCAATTCACCATTGCACAGCCCACATAGTGGAGTATGTTCACTCTGCCACATCACTATCCCAAAGTAAATCTTCACAGAACATCCTAATCATTCAGGCATGTTGTATGGCACAGATCAGGAAAATAAATCTATTAGATGTAATATACAATATAAATAAATGTAAATAAACAGGGGTAATAGTTATTCATATAGGAATACCCGAGATGGACACTTAGAATAATCATCATACCAAATAAAAGCCAATTCCATTTTAAAGGTACAGACCTCAAAAGTCAAACACCTATACCTAGCAAAAAATAAAAAAGGAGACAGCGAAGAAAATACAGGGACAGTGAATTCCCATATGGAACATAAGAGTCTGTATATATAAGGACAGAGACTATATAGTCTAATTATATTCGCTCTATTAAACAATACTTGACTTGTGATTCTGACTTTGTCATCTATGCATTGAAATGCCCATGCGGCCTTCTATATGTAGGGCAAACATGGCAACACTGGGAGACTAGGGGACTTTGGTAGACTAGGAAACACAGACACTAGGGACACTGGCACACTACGGACATTGAGGGACACTGGGAGACATTGGGATACTGAGATACTAGGGACACTGGGAGTGCCCCATGTCTCCCTGTGTCCCTGTGTCCCCTAGTGTCTCAGTGTCCCCATGTCTCCTAGTGTCCCTTAGAGTATGTGTCCCCATGTCTCAAAGTGGTCCGATGTCCCTAGGAAAATAGGTGACACTTAGAGACATTGGGACACTGAGAGATACTAGGGGACTCTGGGAGACCAGGGACACAGACACTAAGGACATTGAGAGACACAGGGAGAGTGAGACACTAGCAACACTGGCTGGGAGACATGGGGACACTGAGAGACTAGGGGCAACTGGGAGACATGGGGCCACTGTGTTCCTAGTGTCTCAGGGTCCCCATGTTCCCCAGTGTCCCAATGTCCCAATGTCTCAGCGTCCCCTAGTCTCTCATCGTCCCCATGTTTCGCAGGCTCTGAGCTGCTGTCTGGACTCTCTGTGCAGAGCTGCTCCCTCGCGGATCAGTGTGTAGAGAGCGGCAGGGAGGGAGATGCTGTAACTTTTTATCCCTGCCTCTCGCCACACAAACAGCGACCCCTACTGGCCGGCCATGGTATTGCAGAATAATAATGTTTATACTGAGACATTTGTATTGCTGGTATTACTGCAATACCTGCACCGGCTAGGCAGCCTCAAACACCTGAGAAATACCTGGCAACCATAAGACATACATGAGAAATACCAGGCAACCCTAAGAGTAGTATATAGGGGGGGGGGGGGGGGGTTTGAACATTTCTTAACGTTATTTCTATGTTAGAATATATAATTCTATTATTCCACAATAAATTGTAAGCTTATGTTTTCAAAATTCATAACCATGCATCTGCCCTTGCCAAGTCCCCCAGTACTTTATCTATATTGATGGATATCCTATATCCTAGCTCAAGGTTCCAATGGAAACAATGACTGGTAACTCCACCCCCCAATGCTTCATTTCTGCCATGCTGTTCTAAGTGTAAGAAAGCATTTTCAGGCAATAGGAGAAAATCCACATCTCATTAAGTGCAAGGCGGATCATTTGCTCTGTTACCGCAAGCTTACCTTTGTCCTACGGTTTCTATTTCAGATACAATAGGACGTGTCCCTTAATAATGCGTCCCAACTCTTTATTTGCATTTAACCTATAAATAATACAACAGTAACAATGATCATTTCAACCTGGTGTTAAAAGAAATTCTATAAACATAATTTAAATGTCACAAAAAGCATAGTGATGGACTTGGTTGATTTAAAATATTTAGAAAAGCTTAAAAGATAGCATTTTAAAATGACAGTATTTTGAAAAGTATTTTAATATTTTGAAAACAATTTGAAAAGCTTGTCTGAATTCATTAAATCAAGTCCATAAATTTTGAACACACAAAAATGTCTCTTTGGCCTTTATGACCCCTTCTTGGAAACGGTGGAGGCCTTACAACCCTATCTTCTTTAATTATCTCATGCTGAGCGCAACACATTGCCCCCTTCCTCCTACTCAAATCAAAGCAGTTTCAAGATCCTAACAAACTGCTTGCACTTTCTGATTTTACTCAGTTTATCTAGGAACGTATTAGGTCAGACCAGATGGGGGCCACTGACCATGATAAGTGAAGGTGGGATTCCCTGCAGCATGCCGACTACAAGTGCTGGACAAGATCTGTGAAGATTTTCTCTAAAAAAAAAAAACTATAAAATTCTCCCCCAGCAGAAGAGCCAAGCAAATGTGTACAATCAATATAACAACACATAGAAAATATAAAAAGCACATCCTCCTAGTAACAAGAACAGTCCATCAGCATCGCTTCCATAGTATAACAAGTGGTACCAAACCCAGCACTTACGCTTTCATGTGATCCCGAAACGAGGGGGGGGAATCAAGCATGAGCCAATGAAGGAATAAAATCAGATAAAAGAAGAAAAAAAGTGAGTTTGACAATGAAGTCAATGTATTCCTGACACTATAGTTCTAAAAAGCTCTTTAGCCCCCACTCACCTCCAGTAAAAAAAAAAAGGAGATTTAGTCGCCTTTATCCAGTGCAGCCACCTTGGCTGAGGTCATCAAACTTGATGATTTCAGCCAATCCAATGCGCTCCCATAGAAAAATATGGAAAATATTGTGCATGCGCGACAAAACACTGCCTTTTCCGATTTTCTGAACAGGCAGTGTTTACATTAAAAGCCTGCAGGAGCATGCTATACTAACTACAACCAACTTAATGTAGTTGTTCTGGTGGTTTTGGTGACTAGAGTGTTCCTGTAAGCATGATTGATGGGACATGCATATCATAACCGTTAATAAAGAGTTACTATCAAGAGAAATCAAGCAACTTACCTAGAAGCATAGGAAAGTCCTCCAGGGGTGTGATGGTGCGATAATTCTCACCTCTGTGTCATTAATAAAATCATGACTTTACTACATGTTAAAAGTAAAATATTTTATTGAAGACATGGAGGCTCCTATTATGCTAGTTTAAAGATGGAAAATCAAGTTTTTGTTGAAAAGGTCTTAAGCAAAAACCTTGAAATGTGGACTCTGGAAACCAATCAGAAGCTCTCAAGATATCCTTCAAATGACAGCAAACCGAAGAAGCCTGAGAGGGCAAAGCACCACGGACCAGATGAGGCCAAAAAATCGATACATCAATACCTGCAAGGGTCGGAGTAGATACCAGAAGGTGAGGCTTCAAAGGATTATGCAAAAGAGCGGTACAAACTTCATATTCACGTAAGCATGCAACTGGGCAAAGTTGAGGCCTCCTATGAAAAGCCCGGTATGCAACAGACTTAGTTATCCGAGAGATGTCAAAGAGGATGCCTTCAGGTGTAAATAAAGGAGCATCGCCAAGAGCTCGAATGTCAGATACTGGAGATTAAGCAAAATAGCATGAGCAGTTTTGAGGCAACAAATCATTATCTGACCAAGCTTCGAAAAAATTTAGGACAAGAGAAATGTCTCACCGGACTGAGTAGTGTGGTAAAGGAGGACAAGCAAAACAAATTCCGCATAGGATTCGACATACAAAAAGGATGACATCCGACAGGGGCTCCATCTATACTGTGATGTACGGCAGAAATGGTCTATCGGTAAAGGTTCACAGTGCAATATGCTTTTTCCTCATCCTAGAGGAAAGTTAGAAAATGGAAAATAGATGTCAATGGAGCCAATATAGGATCCAAATGTAATTCCAAGAACCAACCAATCCATGTGCACCAAACAGCTCTATAAGCTTCTGTCGTGGAGGGGGTCTATGCCTTTTCGAGAGTTGACTGCAAAAGTTCAGGTTTGCCTAAAATCAGCAACAAGATGAGATGTAAGAGGGCTTGAAGGACAAGAGGATGAAACTGTCCATCTGGATCTCAGACAAGGCAATCGAGGGGCAGAAAAAGACAGGAAAAATAGACAGCCATCTACATTAGAGAGAACCACAGTTGGGATGGTCACAAAGGAGTCACAATCCCCAAGGTGCCGAACTGTCATCATAGATGAAGGCAATGAGGAATGAGCGCAAAAGGAGGCCAATTTTGGGAAAAAGCATTCATTGCCATTGCTGTTGGATCTGGTCTCCAACTGAAAAAGCGGAGAAGCTGCGTATATCCCAAGATCTCAGATCTCTTGTAAAGCCATGGAATCCAGGTAAAAGTCGATCGAACAGTAACCCCTCTCTTATCATACATGGTTGTGTATAATAGACAAAAACATTGGAGAGGAGAGGACAATTTTAAGCAATTGGCAAAGGTAGAAAGTGAGTGGGTTTTTAATGTAGATACCCTATTCCCAAAGGGTTTAAATTTAGATTTCGAGTTCTCATTTTTTATAAAAAAAAATGTAATTTTCATAAATTTTTCATGTGTATTTTGATATATATATATATATATTTTTTTTTTAATAGGACAATTCCTCTGTCTTATTCCATTAAGGAGGATTTATAGTTTATATAGCTTTTAACATCCTTTATTCACATGATTATCTTTTTCCGATTGCTAGTTGTCCTCAGAAAATATATGGAGGCGTATCATTTTATGAAAAGTATTTCTGTAATCTTATATTTTTAGTTTGTAACAATGTTTTAATATAAATACAGGGCCGGATTAAGAGCACATTGGGCCTGGTGCTGACAATTATGATAGGCCTAATTACAGAATCTTATTGACCAAAAACACTAAAACAGTCATACCTCCCAAGCGTCATGTATCTAATGGAGATGGTGTTGGAGGGAAACTCATAGGATGCAGCTATAAGAAAACACATACTCTATGCTAATCTCCCTCTAATTTATGCTTTCATCTTTCAAGTAAATCCATAACCCCTAACAGCAGTGTCTAGTGAAGCAGGAAGTCAATGGGTGGGGTAAAAGGGTTAGGCCCCTGGTGCGAATCACGTGACCAGACCTGCCAAAAGGGGAGAACATGCCCAAAAAGGGGGCATGTCTGTCCAAAGAATTGGAAGGCCAGCCTGGCATGAATGCATGTCAGGCTGCCCGCCAATCTTGCAGGCTGTCCAATTAAGGGCATACTAAGCAGGCAGCACCCTGAGTTTGACATAAATGCGTCTAATGATGCTCTCACTCCATGCTTTCTAAGGACTGTCCCCTAGCACTCGCTGGTCCACTTGTCTCCTTACCTTCTTATTAGCAGGCAGAAGTTCCTGGTATATAGTCTGAGACAGAGAAAAGGTGTATGTAGTGAGTGTAGAAGAAAGGGGATATGCCACAGTGTTAGAGAGACCAACGTCTGCATTACCTAAACTAATTTTATTGTCAGCCAGTCCACACAAGTTTTGTTCACATACATGCCTCTTAAGATTCCAAACTTAAAGTGACACTATAGTCACCAGAACAACTACAGCTTATTGTATTTGTTCTGGTAAGTAGAATCATTCCATTCAGGCATTTGCAGTAAACACTGTCTTTTCAGAGAAAATAACTCAACTGACCACTCCTTAGATGGCTGCTAGAGGTGCTTCCTGTGGCAGTACTGCTTAGTGTGCAGCACTGCCATTCAGTGTCTCCACCCTCTGCATGCAGACAATGAACTTTCCTCATAGAGATGCATTGATTAAATTTATCTTTATGAGGAGATGCTGATTGGCCAGGGCTATGTTGGACTTGTGCTGGCTCTGCCCCTGATCTGCCTAATTGACAGTCTCAGCCAATCCAATGGGGAAGTATTGTAATTTGCTCAGACCACCACTTCTGATGATGTCAGCAGACAGTCAGTTCAGAGGCAGAGCCAGCAGCTGCAGACTTGAATACAAGTTATATTTTACTATACTTAGGGAGGCAAGAAGGGGCCAGGTGGTTTTAACATAATAGGGTCAGAAATACATGATTGTGTTCCTGACCCTATAGTGCTCCTTTAAGCAAGAGTATGTGAAGAGTAGTTAGGGTTGCCACCTTTCTTGGAATAAAATACCAGCCTTAATCATTTGTGTAATCACAAGGAGTGACATCAGAGAAAATTCTGAAAAATCACCAACAAACTACTCACAGTTTGATTCTGCTGTATAGATGGATTGCTCCCAGTGTCTCAGTCACGCAAGTCACCCAGTGTCTCAGTGTCCCTATGTATCACAGTGTCAGTGTCCCCATGCCGCCCAGTCCCCTAGTCTCCTAGTGTCTCAGTGTCTCCATTTCTCCCAGTGTCCCAATGCCTCAGTGTGAGACCCGGGGACACTGAGAGACATGGGGACACAGAGACACAGAGACATGTCTATGTCCACAACTGTCCCCATGTCTCACTGTGACCCGGGGACACAGAGACATGGGGACAATGAGACATTTAGGGAAACTGAGAGAAATGGGGACACTAGGGACACAGACACTGGGAGACATGGGGACACTGAAACATTTCGGACACTAGGGACACAGAGACATGGGAACACAGACACTGGGAGACTAGGGTACACTGGCTGGGAAACAGACTTGGGGACACTGGGAGACATAGGGACAGTTGTGGACATAGACATGAGGACACTGGGACACATGGGGACACTAGGCACACTGAGAGACATGGGACACAGACACTGGGAGACATGGGGACACTGAAACATTTGGGGACACTAAGACACTAGGGACACAGACATGGGGACACTGGCTGGGAGACATGGGACAGTTGTGGACATAGACATGGGGACACTGGGACATATAGGGACACTGAGACACATGGGGACACTAGGCACACTGAGATACATGGGACTCGGACACTGGGAGACTTGGGGACACTGAGACACTAGCGAGACTGGATGGGGGACACTGGGAGAAATGGGGACATAGTGTCTCCGTGTCCCGAAGTCTCAGTGTCTCCCAATGTCTCACAGCGTCCCCATGTGTCTCATCATCCCCATGTTTTCCAGTGTCCCCAAGTGTCTCAGTGTTTCCAGGTCTCCCAGTGTCTGTGTCCCCATGTGTCCTAGTGTCCCCATGTGTCCCCTAGTGTCTGTGTCTCCTAGTGTCTCAGTGTCCCCATGTGTACCTGCTGCCTTTCCCCCCATCCCTCACTTACCTGAGCTGTAGAGCTGCTGTCTGTACTCTGTGCTGGGTTGCTGCTCCCCCATGGATCAGTAAGTAGTAGAGAGAGGCAGGAAAATGCTGTAACTTCCTATCCCTGCCTCTCTCCACACACAGTGACCCCTACTGGCTGGTTCTGGTAATTGCAGAGTAATCTAATTATTTTGAGAAAATTACCTGCATTTGTATTGCTGGTATTACTGCAATACCATCACGGCATGGCAGCCTCAAATATTGGCTGTGCCAGTAAAATACCAGTCAGGTGGCAAACCTAAGCTGCAGCTCCATCAGCCCCTATGTTAATCCGGCCCTGTATAAATATATCCTCTTTCTTTTCTCCGTAAGTAGATTGTGTGTATGAAAGTTTTTCGCTAAATGAATATAGTGATATGGACATTAAATACAGTAACAGGAAGTTTGAAAAATGAAACGAAGGATTCTTACGTCATTAAAAAACATTTTCCTGGCTAGTATTTACACTTTACTCTTGAGTTGACAAGTTGTACATCTTTAGCAGGAGAGTGCACTTGGACTTAGTTGGAGACAAACTGTAGACTGCGAAAGATCCGTCCAGAAGTCGGTATCTGGACCGGCAAAAGGGCCTCAGTGAAGGTCTGTGACAACAAGCTGGACATGACTCCCATTGCCAATACTAAGGCTTTGGTCATAGATCTGGATGAATCAAATAAAACCTGCATTTCAGCAGAGGCAGAAATGTCAGTTGAAAAATCAGCTTCATCCCCAGAGGTCTCAGGTGAAGCCCCTAGAGTGACCTAAAGGGTTGTTTCAGAAACAAATGGTCCAAACAGGTCCCTCTCTGCATGTTAAATTTAATTAACTTACTGCAGAATAAGAAAAATTGGCAAAGCCAAACAGAAACCTAAAACCTCAAGGAAAGGGTTAATAACCTACAAAACAATTTTGGGAAACAGGAAGCCATGGCATTTTGCGGGGAAAGGAAAATAGTGGCAAGCATGAATTAATTTTCCTGTTTTTTCCCCTTTACTACCTCTTAACGTTTAATGTGAATTGTACCTATACCTGCCGTTCCTGCTCTGTATTGCAGTCTGTACTACCACCTAGTGGTGGAATGAAGGAATATTGTATGCTCGCGCTGATAATTGTAGATTATGCTAGCTTTAGTGTACCTATAATCTTAATTTTATTAATGACAGGAGGCGAGTATTTGCTTAAGTCTCTCTTTACTAGAACTCCACAGCAGCACAGAAAAAACAACCAATCAGAAAAAAGTTAGGTACTATAAAACTCCCCTCCCCATGCATCATTTCCTCTTTCAAGCTGCGACAAAACAGAATAAAAGGCAGAGAACATCATGGGGAAGAAACGAAGTCCTAGATACGATGAATATAACGATGTCCACCATCCGAGAGTAACCATCAAACTAGATAGTGTTGATGGACTGTAAACTGAAACGAGAGAAAAACAGAATCGAACAGGTTGATTATCCAATTAAATGTACTCAGAATAAACATGTAGGTACCCAATGTAGCAACCAAAATTAACCTTAATATGTAGATATCCCAACCCTACTTATGAAAAGAAACACAGACATAATGAACAAGCGACAGGTATTAGAGACAACAAACAGAGTTGCATACGTACCTGATAATCTAAACTATAACATTAAACAAGGGAGGGACAAGAATGGGTGGGAAATACTCGCCTCCTGTCATTAATAAAATTAAGATTATAGGTACACTAAAGCTAGCATAATCTACAATTTTATAACATGACAGGAGGCTTCGTATTTGCTGTTTCAACGCTCAATTCACCAATCCAACGCTGTTTGTGTCGCTGGTATCTATTGCAGGAAATATCAGAGTAATCCTAATTGGACATTCCAAGTTCGATAATTGACAGTAGACGGATAAAAGAAAATGCCAGCCGACGAAGAATCTCAATTACGGAAAAAAGTACCATCCGCTGGTAAATCCATTGTATGTGGTTGCGACTTGTTTCCTAGCAGCCGGTCCATGAGCTGGCAAGCTGACCTATCAGCCACCTTCCTGTAGTTTAATATCAAAGGTCAAGTTCGGACTTGGGGACGCGAGAAGAAACTGTCACCGTCTCAACTCATGATCCGTAAGGCGGTTCCTCCGATCATGCCAGGGATATTCGGCGATGCGGTCTTGCCGGTAGATCTCCAATTTCAAGGAATGTGCCCAAGTCCACTACCAAAATCGTATTAGAAACCGAGGAGGAACTTTCGTTCCTTCCTGTCCTACCCGGTGATATGTCTCATCCGAGAATAATTTCATAATGCAGGCAAGAGCGTGGCCAAACTAGCCGTATTCTAAGTGATTCTAAGATTCCAAATGGACTGAGTAAAACCTTGGGCGCAGTAGAGAAAGACTCCAAAGGACGTCCATTCAGGGTTCCGAACTGAACTTGTGTGGAAGGACGGTGGTCGACTATACTGGGAATAGCGAATCCTGGAAACCTTCAAAGGAAGGGAAAAGCCAACCGGAACGCAGATTTCCATCCAGCAATGCCCTCGTCAAAGAGTGAAAGATGTCTGTAGGAGTCGGGGTACACCAGGTACCTCCGTAAAGTCTCATAGATCCCCTCGACAGTAGTTGAAAAAAAGGGGGTAGCGCGAATCCAAAAACAGACGGCTCCCGTGAGGGATGAATAGAGTATAGACGAAGGGTCCTCCATCTCCGAACCATGTTCACCAGGTATGCGCTCCGATTTTATCCCAAGATCGTAAAGACCGGAGAAGTCAAGACAAACGAGGATTCCTGATTTACCATATGACCCATACGTACGGTTTTACCTTCAGACCGGGCAATAGTCCTTCCTTAATGTTGTTACCCGAGCAAGGCGGTGCCTGTTTGCTCCATGAAGGTCTCCGTATCTCCCGACATCTTGACATGGGGGAAACTTTCTGCTCAGTTTGCTAGTAATGGTCTGGATATCTAAAACAGAAAGCAAACTCTGTATTATATGGTGCCGAATATGCCAAAAACCTGCACTCTCAAAATACCGGAGGACCATCCGTTAGTGTACCATCTCCAGGAGTGTGTGTAAATAAATGGGAGACTCCCCCCATTATACCTCTGAGTATTTCTCGCGTGTTTTACAGCAGCCCGGATCCAGTAGATCCATCACGGGAGATAGAATAGAGGGATCTAGTCCAAACATGTAATACTTGCATGACCAGGCAGTCCTCTAGGACGAAGCCAGTAGCGTGGATGGCAGCTCTAATTGAATTCCGGAGGGACGCCCCTCTATGTAGTCATCAATGTCTTGCACAGGCACAAGCCTGTGTGATGAACAAATGGCCGGTACTGTAGAGCGTCGAGTGCATGAAAGAGCCGCGCTCTCTACTACTGTGATCGCATACCGTGAGAGCGTCCGGGTGCTAGCCTGAGCAGGCCGCACCCATTAGTAACCAACAGCAGAGTCTACATCCGAGACCGGTTCTCTCTATGAGAATGGGTCCACCCAACTTGTACTTTGTATCCAGCCCAGTATCTGGTTGATGACGAGTGAGGGACTGCGCCCTCTAATAACAAATCAGTATCCGGTTCCGTATGAGAGGATTCGCCCACTGCTCCTGAAAATAAATATACTCGAATCGAGGTGATGGAGGGCCGCACCCTCCTGTGGTGCAAACTAGAGTCCCTAGAGATTCAGGGTGACCAAAACCGTAGGGCGCACCAATTACAAATGTCAGCATAAGGCTGAGGGCAATCTGGGAAACAAGGAATGGAAAACTATCAACCGACTATCCGGATCCCGTGCGCGCGGGGTCCTGGTAGGCTGTTGGTAGTCCGAGGAAAGCTGGAGACGTTCTCCGCAATCCACGAGTGCCCGGGAGGTCGGAGGAGACCAAGTCAGGCCTCACGACGACCCGAGCGAATAGGAAAAGGAAGTCATGAAAAAAACAAAACAAAACAAAAAAGCAACAATAAACGAAGATAAGAGAAAATACACCCATTCTATCTCGGATAGAATGTAAACAGCAGGCCGGAAGGTAAGAAAAGTAAATCCCACTGGACAGGGCCAGGAGCTAACCTAACGCAGGAAAAAACTACCGAACCTATAGGGACTCCGGGAGGCATATACAGAGTAGATGGTAAAGACAAGGGAAAAACACAGCTTTCTCCTGAAGGAGTCTGAATACCGGTCCCTGCCGGTGCGAAGTTCTCCTTGGAGACGTGCAGTCGCCGGTTTGGAGTAAACCGTGGATGTGTCCGGGGTCTTCATAAGAAACTTTGCCCTTCAGGCATGAGGTTTAGGGCCTTCACCCTTCCCGCCATATTCAGATGGCCGTATACTGGTGTCCTCTCGAACACTATGGCAATGGTGTTTGCCCCTGACACCTGCCTATCTCCATGTCACTGGCGTGCACTGGGTTTTCCTCAGTGATATTACCCCAGGCCTGCGGCCAAAAGGGGTTCGGTACCAATAGCGTAGGCCCGTCCTTAGGGCATAGTCTCAGCAGGTCAAACGAATGGACACAGAAAGGTTAGCCAAGCAAATAGTCACAGGCATAGCCGGCCATCCAAGTAGGCACCGACATAGCAGGCTATCCAATGGGGCACACACATAGCAGGCCATTTTATTGGGCACAGGTATTGCAGGCCAATCTTATGGGCCAGGCCTAGCAGGCCAATCTTATGGGCACAGACATAGCAGGCCAAACTTATGGGCACAGACATAGCAGGCCAATCTTATGGGCACAGACATAGCAGGCCAATCTTATGGGCACAGACACAGCAGGCCAATCTTATGGGCACAGACACAGCAGGCCAATCTTATGGGCACAGACATAGCAGGCCAATCTTATGGGCACAGACACAGCAGGCCAATCTTATGGGCACAGACACAGCAGGCCAATCTTATGGGCACAGACACAGCAGGCCAATCTTATGGGCACAGACACAGCAGGCCAATCTTATGGGCACAGACATAGCAGGCCAATCTTATGGGCACAGACATAGCAGGCCAATCTTATGGGCACAGACATAGCAGGCCAAACTTATGGGCACAGACATAGCAGGCCAAACTTATGGGCACAGACATAGCAGGCCAATCTTATGGGCACAGACATAGCAGGCCAATCTTATGGGCACAGACATAGCAGGCCAATCTTATGGGCACAGACACAGCAGGCCAATCTTATGGGCACAGACACAGCAGGCCAATCTTATGGGCACAGACACAGCAGGCCAATCTTATGGGCACAGACATAGCAGGCCAATCTTATGGGCACAGACATAGCAGGCCAAACTTATGGGCACAGACATAGCAGGCCAATCTTATGGGCACAGACATAGCAGGCCAATCTTATGGGCACAGACATAGCAGGCCAATCTTATGGGCACAGACACAGCAGGCCAATCTTATGGGCACAGACACAGCAGGCCAATCTTATGGGCACAGACACAGCAGGCCAATCTTATGGGCACAGACATAGCAGGCCAATCTTATGGGCACAGACACAGCAGGCCAATCTTATGGGCACAGACACAGCAGGCCAATCTTATGGGCACAGACACAGCAGGCCAATCTTATGGGCACAGACACAGCAGGCCAATCTTATGGGCACAGACACAGCAGGCCAATCTTATGGGCACAGACACAGCAGGCCAATCTTATGGGCACAGACATAGCAGGCCAATCTTATGGGCACAGACATAGCAGGCCAATCAATGGGGCACAGACATAGCAGGGCATACCCCGGTGTTGTATTCCGACAATAGCAGGGGGTCAATCTGTGTAGAGCCCCCTATATGTGTAATGAAAACCAGGGAACCTAGGGTGAAATAACTCCAATATGCAAACCCCCCTAGGCAGAGGTAATGTGTCTACAGATATACAGGAAACTGTTAGACCTTAATGCTTGTGGCCAAAAATAAGGATATCCTGTTGCAGGAAAACTCAGAAGTACAGGGTGTATTGCCTACAGGCTGATCTCCAGCCCTTGAAGAAATATAGAAGTAAAAATATATAATATATATGTTTGATCACATAATTGCTATATGTCTCTATATGGATATGCACCCTGAGCAGGGTGGGAGGTGGTCCTCCCAGACTGCCAGCGAATTAGGTTGGGGTCTGAATACACCCTGCCTATAGATGGGGGAGGAGAAAACCCCTCCACAGACCTCCGCTAAGAACGGTACTGGCGGGGAAGGAGCTGCGCGTGGGCACACCCTGCACGCGGGCGGAGGCGGCCGCAGTGAAGCCTCTACGTGGAGGAAACGATCCGACACACAGGACCCACGTGGTCCGCGGCGGAGACGGCTGTCGCGAAGCAGCCATGTGGGAAAGAAGATCCGGTCGCCGGGTACTCGTGCTCACTCGCGAGTACCCCTGCGACCGGGTAAAACACACGGGACCCACGGGGGGGGGGGGGGGGGCGGCTGCAGCGAAGCAGCCACGTGGGAAAGAAGATCCGGCCGCCGGGTGGTCGTGCTCACTCGCGAGCATACCGGCAGCTGGAAAAAACACACTGGGCTGGCGGAGATTAACTCCGCGGTCCCAGATCTCGGGGGACAGAGGAGGCAAATGCTTTGGAGGTAGAAGCAGCGATGATCCGAAGTACAGACACCGAAGAAAAATCGCACAAGGCCTATAACCTACTGCATTTACAGGAAAAAAATCCCATAAGCACAAAACACACTGCATTATAAAAAATAAAATGCCACAAGGCCTATAACCTACTGCATTTACAGGAAAAAAAAAACATAAGCACAAAACACACTGCATTATAAAAATAAAATGCCACAAGGCCTATAACCTACTGCATTTACAGGAAAAAATCCCATAAGCACAAAACACACTGCATTATAAAAAATAAAATGCCACAAGGCCTATAACCTACTGCATTTACAGGAAAAAAATCCCATAAGCACAAAACACACTGCATTATAAAAAATAAAATGCCACAAAGCTTATAACCTACTGCATTTACAGGAAAAAATCCCATAAGCACAAAACACACTGCATTATAAAAAATAAAATGCCACAAGGCCTATAACCTACTGCATTTACAGGAAAAAATCCCATAAGCACAAAACACACTGCATTATAAAAAATAAAATGCCACAAGGCCTATAACCTACTGCATTTACAGGAAAAAATCCCATAAGCACAAAACACACTGCATTATAAAAAATAAAATGCCACAAGGCCTATAACCTACTGCATTTACAGGAAAAAATCCCATAAGCACAAAACACACTGCATTATAAAAAATAAAATGCCACAAGGCCTATAACCTACTGCATTTACAGGAAAAAATCCCATAAGCACAAAACACACTGCATTATAAAAAATAAAATGCCACAAGGATAAAACACTGTATATAAAAATAAAATGCCATAAGGATAAAACATACTGCATTATAAAATAAAATGCCATAAGGATAAAACATACTGCATTATAAACATAGAATGCCATAAGGATAAAAATATTGCATTTACATGAATACAATCCCACATGGATAGAACATACTGCATAATAAGAATAGAATCCCACAAGGATATAACATACTGCATATAAGAATAAAATCCCCTAAGGATTACAACAATACTGCATTTATAAGGCTAAAAGACTGAATATAAGCAATAAAAACACAAAGCCACCCACTATAAGCAGGAGGCAGTGGTACTCTGACCTGTACTGACTGCAGAGCAGCAAAGAAAGAGGAAATGATGCATGGGGAGGGGAGTTTTATAGTACCTAACTTTTTTCTGATTGGTTGTTTTCTGTGCTGCTGTGGAGTTCTAGTAAAGAGAGACTTAAGCAAATACGAAGCCTCCTGTCATGTTATAAAATTTATACAAAGTGTAGAAGTCTTATATCCACGTCTTGCTACATTCTACATGTTAGTCTGCAATACAACCGACAGGATCTCCCTCCTGTTCTTCAGGCACTGTTCTTTCTTTTCCTACGATTGTGTTATTACAGGAATTGAGTTACTTGTGTGAATTCAGTGGTTTTAATATAGATTATCAATAAAGTGATTTTTGGTTTAATGCACGGACATTCTTTCAGAATCAGCATTTATTGATAAATCTGTCTGTACATTAGAAATCCAAAGTGCAATGTAAAGCAAAATGCCACTAGAGGTGGAGTTATCCCTGAGGTAATTATTGCAGTTTCCCAGTGTCCCTTTAATCTAATTTGTGCAATCTGGTTTTTAGTTCCCATTTTAGTAAATTCATCCTCTAGCCCTCAGCAACGCCTTGTTAACTCTCCTTTTACCTATATGTGTTTCCTGCTCCCTCAGCTACCAATCCACACTTGTTTGTTTTCCCTATACATCACAGTGGGACTCATTCACTAAACTCTGAAATAAATTCCAAATCGGTGAATAAACAAATGGAAAAGAAACGCCAGATGGGCCTAAAGCTATTGAAAATCCAAATAGCGGTGCATTTTACAGACGGTGATTGTAAGTAAAGACACGGGGAAGGAGAGGGAAAGATTGAGAGAACACGACTGGCATTCTGGAGAGAATGAGGTTAGAAATATGTGACCTTGTGATATTGCCACAGTCACTACAGACCGCAGGGCAGAGCTTAATGTAAGAATACTGTGAAATCAGAGTAAAAATATTCTGCATGCATGTGCAAATAATGACATTTCGAGTCATTATTATTATTATCGCCATTTATATAGCGCCAACAGATTCCGTAGCGCTTTACAATATTATAAGAGGGGGGATTTAACTATAAATAGGACAATTATAGGAAACTTACAGGAACAATAGGTTGAAGAGGACCCTGCTCAAACGAGCTTATATACACACAGTCATGTATATTGTATATATTATTATTACACATACACTCACACATGTCACACTCAGCTAACCTCTGCACAATAACATACAGTCACCACATTGCTTAGGGTTGAGAGGCAAGTAATCTTTGATTACTGCTGCACGGGGGGCACAGCCCAGATGCTCTTGGTTAAGCTCCTGTCTGTTTTGATGCACACAACTATGCATTCAAGTTGTACATTGATCTAAGATTATAAATTTCTCCCATTCCCTTTTTTTTTTATTTTTTTATTTACAGAGGTTGGCTTAGTTTGTCTGTCTATTAAAACATATTTGAAAATGTAGTTTACAGTTTTGGACATGTTGTATTTACCGGGTTATGTTACTATATGGCATCTCTATAGGATAGGATGTCTTACGCTCAATTACCCACTTGGACAGTGAAGACTGGCTTTGGTACCAGTTATATTAAAAAACGAAACGCCAGGGACTATGGGAAAAAACAGTTACAATGAAGTGGGAGAGTTGAAGTTCCAAGAATCAATTAGAGAATAGACATTTTACAGGAATTAAAATAATAATGTTTATTATGTTTACATGAGTATATGGAACTTTCTTTGCGGTTTTCCTGAGGCTGGTGAGCGGACTAACTACCTCCACAACAAGTTTTGCTGTTTTTAAATTGCAATTAATAAAGTATACTTACCTGAGATCCAGATTGCAAGCTTCCTTTCCACGGATCCCACGCACTCTAGGGGCTGATCCTCCCTGAGTGCTATAGCAACGAGTGGTGCTTTTACCACTCCAATCTTGTGAGTGTAACACCTAAAGGGCACCTCTGTTTGCTTTATTCTATATATTTATAAGTAAATTACTATGCTGCACTAGGAGCTCTCTTTCTGTTTTTGTCTCCTTAATAGGTGTCAGAGTGATTTCCATGTTTGCAAGTATACCTACAGATTGTGCTTTGTTTCACCACAACCACTGTTTGTTTTTAAATTATTTATAATATTTCCACTCTGTAAACACCTCATTTCATGTACACATGGTTATTTTCACTCTCTATAAGAGGTCAATAGTGAATACGATTTTTGTTGTTGCGCACCATCACTACTGTAATGTGGTAGTTCAGTTTTTCTTTTAAAAAGATTTGCAGTTTTCAAATATCTGTTTTGTTTTTTTTGTTTTGTCATTAGGCGATATTGAATATAGAATGAAGTGGGAAAAAAATGTAAACAAATGTAGCATAAGGTTGCAATATAAAAAGTATTAACAAAAGAAAAATTAAAGGACCTGAATACTTTCAGAATGCCCTGTATACCACTGCCTTTAAAATGTGTGAATCATGAAACAATATTACATTATTAGTTTATTTAATTTTGTCTGTTCATCATATATATCATATAATCTAAAAATAGCAATAACTTAGTGAAGACTATACATTAAGTTTTTCCCTTTTCAGTTTTTACACATTGAAATTTGCCAGATTGATTTGCTGGACCTATGTTGCCTTTGAGACCATATGACAGTCCAGAAATGGAAATTACCCCCATCATGGCATACCATTTGCAAAAGTTCAAAACTCAGTAGACAACCTGGTTAAAGTTAATGTTTATATTTGTTTTTTGCATTTATCACATATAAACTGCCCTTTTACCAATGATGATACATTTTACTGCTTTAAAACATTCATATTTGTGTTCAACAATGACTCACAAGTACAACAGTACCCACAATTAACACGTTTAAGGGGTTTTGGAAAGCTCCAAGGACAAATATAGGGCTTACAAATTAAATTCTCTGAACTTTCTGCCAGGGTTGTCAGCAGGGACGGATTTTCCTATAGGCTAACTAGGTTTCAGCCTAGGGCCTCAAGATCAAGAGGGGCCTACATTCAAATTGTTAGCAAAATTAAAATTACACTATTCTAAAAACAGTGAACACTAAAACACTGAACCGAAAATAAGGAGAAATTCTACGTATATGATATGACCAGTGGCATACTAAGGAGGGGGGGGGGGGAGGTCCGCCCCGGGTGCCACTTACTAGTGGGGTGCCCGGCGCGACTGCAATGCCCCTCCTGCCGCGATCGGCGAGACCGACTGGCTGCAGCTCCGCAATGTGCAGAGCTGCAGACCATGGATCTCGCGTGCACTGCCCAATCAGAGCGTTGCCGCGGGTTACCACGGCAACGCTCTGATTGGGTCTCGCGAGATCCATGGTCTGCAGCTCTGCGGAGCTGCAGACCGGAAATGAGGGCCACCGGACCACCAGGCAGCCCCCACTGGACCACCAGGGATTTAAGGTAATTTTTTTTAGTCACGCCACCCTCTCCTCATCACCCCCTCCCTCTCACAATCAATCACCCCCTCTCCTCATCTCGACTTTTTTCTAATTTATTATCCGTGCCACATTTTTTATAAAGGTTAGTACCAATCACAACATGTTTAATTTAACATATTGATATATATCACAGTAATAATGTATTTTATTGTCTCTCATGTAATTTACAAACTTAAAAATGGGAGGTGAAAGGGCCTCATAAGTGGAATAGCCTAGGGCCTCTTTTCATCTAAATCCGGCCCTGGTTGTCAGGCATGTTTCCAAATATATGATTAATAAAATAATGTAATTATTTATCAATTATACATTGATATACATATGCATGTCCTACTGGGAGGGCTCAATTGTTAGTCTGTGCTATGCCACCCTAATGGAGTTACAGCCCTCCTTTTTTCAAATAGCATAGCACACATAACTTCAGGAAAGTTAACGGAGAGCCACATAACAATTTTTAATTTTCTTTAACATCAGAAGTGGTCTTTGTTATTGCATATTTTTTTTAGACTTCTGTATCAAAAAAAGTTCAATACCAAATCATTTGTTATTTCTTGCTTTTCAAATAATTTAATTTTATTTGACAATTACATACAAAAGACGGACAAACTTGGACACACCATAACAATATTTATGCCTCTCCCTCTCCACAGAGGCAGTGTTTCCTATCTTACACTAGTAATACAGCTATATGTGACGTACCTTTTGGTGCAGACTACAATCGAAAGCTGACTATGGAACTACAACTATCCATCACATACCCCAGATAGAGACTCTGACACTTATGTTTGCTTTGTTTAATTTTACATTTATATTTAAAAAATGTAATAAATGGCATAATAATCTAGTTTTATACCAGGCGCATCCAGGGTAAAAGAAAAACAGAATGGTAAACCGTGCCAAAAAATGCTTAAAGTTAATAAGATAAGGTAATGGTATATACATACATACAGGCAATACAATATTGTAGCGGTGTAAATAACCCTTAAAAGAGAGAGAAACAGGTAAAAATAATAGTGCAATATGTCACATAAATAATTGAATACATATGGGTATATATAACTAGATAAAAGGCTAACTCACACTTTGCAGAGCTACTGAGAGCTCTGCCGTATAACGCCTGGACGGTATAATCCCCGTCTTAGGATATATGGATAATGGCTGTATTTGGTGTCCAATTCTCAGCAGCCGTATATATGGAGAGAAAAACTAAATAAAATCCAATGGTACAGTATGTAGAGCGTAATATACAGTAAGATAAAAGCAGGTATCCTACTTAAGATTTCCAGAGCAATAACTTGCTCTGGTGATGAAAGATTGTGGTGGTATAATCCCCACCAAGGGATATGTAGTATGAGAAGGAATCCAGTAGCACCAGGAAAAAGTAGAAAACCAAAAAGGGGGTTGGAAAAAAAAGCAGTACCTTTTATTGGTACTAAGTATAAAATATATATAATAAAAGCAAGCTTCCAGTCCCTTACTTTACGCGTTTTGCCCGGGTTTGGGCTTCTTCAGAAGTATTCCAGGGTAAACATTGTAAATGAAGAGAAATAATAGAGGCATTGCTTCATTTCTCTCTGCAGACTGCCAAAGGCAAAGGACAGAGCTTATAACTTTTATTGAAAGAGGGCTAAGAGGGAAACAGCCAGTTGAATAATAAATAGGTGTGGATTTAATTGTATTTTTCACACCTTACACTTACAAATCTTCCCTTTAAAAGAACGAGTAGAAATCTTTAAAGGGACAATCCAGATCACTAAACAGAGAAGGATTAAGATCCCACAGGGCCCTGGGCATGCTACCATTTTGGGCTCTGCTTCATTGTTTACATGGGATGGTTAATGGGTCCAAACATATTCATGGTTCCAGAGCCCCTAGCTACCCGTGGATCCAAGGCAGCACTTCAGCTTGATAAAATACATTATGTGTCAAGCAGGCCCGGACTGGCCATCGGGCACACCGGGCAAATGCCCGGTGGGCCGCGGTGGCCATGGGCCGAGGCCGGCAGGGGAAGGTCACAGGATCTCCCCTGCCGGTCTATGCAGGGCCGGCACTATTCTAGCGCCGGCCCCGCTGTATTCCATGAAGGGCCGGTGAGGAGATCAAAGATCTCCCTCACCGGCCCACTTGGAGAGACCTGCGGCTGGGGAGGGAGGGAGAGGACCCGGCGGAGCTCTATCTTGCAGCTCCGCCGGGTTCCTCTCGCGAGATCCGGCACGTTGCCATTGCAACGACCGGATCTCGCGAGAGTGAACTCTAACCCGCAGGTTAGAGTTCCCTCACCCACTGGACCACCAGGGATAGTGCCGGTCCCCCCCTCCCAGGCTAAAAGGTAAGAAGGGAGGGACATAATGCCTGTTTAGTTATTTTTATTTTTTACCCCCCAAACACACACACACACACACAATCCATTCTAACATTCACACCCATCACACACAGCACTCTCACACAAAGCACTCACACACATCACACACAGCACTCTCACACACAAATCACACACCCAGCACCCTTAAACACATCACACCCAGCACCCTTAAACACATCACACCCAGCACCCTTAAACACATCACACACAGCACCCTTAAACACATCACACACAGCACCCTTAAACACATCACACACAGCACTCTCACACACAGCACTCTCACACACAGCACACAAAGCACTCACACACAGCACACAAAGCACTCACACACAGCACTCTCACACACACACTACACCCTTAAACACAGCAGCCTCACACACCCAGCACCCTTAAACACATCACACACAGCACCCTCACACACATACACAGCACTCTCACACACATACACAGCACTCTCACACACATCACACACAGCACTCTCACACACATCACACACAGCACTCTCACACACATCACTCTCACACACAGCACACACAGCACTCGCACACACAGCACTCGCACACACAAAGCACTCACACACATCACACAAATCACACACAGCACCCACACACACAAATCACACACAGCACCCACACACACAAATCACACACAGCACCCACACACACAAATCACACACGCTGCACCCTTAAACACAGCAGCCTCACACACAAATCACACACCCAGCACCCTTAAACACATCACACACAGCACCCTCACACACATACACAGCATCCTCACACACATACACAGCATCCTCACACACATCACACACAGCACCACTCAAACACAGCATCCATCACACACACATACTGCACCCTTCACATACACACTACACCCCTCACACATACACACAGAATCCCAACACACACACAATACTTCCAAACATATTTATATTATATATATATATATATATATATATATATATATATATATATATATATATATACACACTACAGCACCCCTCACACACATTACATTCCAGACACACACTAGATCCCTTACCCAACTCTGGATCATATACACACATTAGATCCCTATATACACTCTGATTCCGTTATATACACACACTCACTAGATCTCCTACACATTCTGGGTCCTTCAAACACACACTAGACTGCTGTATACACCCACACACACTACATTCCTAACATACACACTCTGGATCCATACACTAGATTAATTGTAAACAAACACATGCTACACCCCTAAACACACACTCTCTACAACCCCTACAAACACTACATCACCTATATATACACACACACACACACACACACTATAGCCTGTAAGCACACACTTACTACATCCCCTATACACACATTCTCTACAGCCCCTAGCCACATATGCATTACATTACACCACAAGCACAACACGACTAAAACCGACCTTATAACACAATACCACACCACAATCAGCTCACTCTACACACACACAATCCCACAAGCAGGGTCCAAACACACGCACAATACTCTTTCCTGGCCCTTTTGTCTCCTGGTATCCATTTATAGAGGCACCAGAGACAAGTTGCAAGGAAACACAGTGCAAGCATGTTATTAAATTTGCTTGCACTGTACAGAACAAATACAGGGCATTTTTTTCTCATGCTAGAGCTCTTTAGCAGAGCTCTGCCCTGGAAGAGCATTGACCCAACGCTCACTTTGAGAGGGGGCGTGTTTGTCATTGGTGATGATGAAACACTTCCTCTCTGCCCCGCCCCCTTAGTGGGCCGCTGTGCTAAAAAAATGCCCGGGCCGAATTTTTCTCCCAGTCCGGCCCTGGTGTCAAGAGGGTGTCCTCTATTTTCCTTATACAAGCTGTACATATTTTAATAGAAAATGACACATAAATTAAAATGGTTACAAGCCCCCACTTGTCAGTCAGACAACATGTCCTGTTACTTCCTGTTTTTTAGCTCAGTGGAGCTCAACTCAAGAGGCAGCAATTGCCCAGAGAACCTGCCTTGCAAATACTTTTTATTGAACTGTGGCGTGTCCCTTAAATTTCTCTCTGACTCCTACCTATATTATTTCAATATACATATTTATTTTAAAATATTTGCAAGTAAATGTATAGCCTTAATCATAAAGAGAATGTATCTGATATATCATACCATAAATATATCATATCATAATCATAAAGAGTGTGTGTTATACTATAACAAATTAGCATTATAGTTTTGCATATGTTTACATATAGCTCGGTTACAGACTGTGATGAGATATACAAACACATCTATCATACCATTTCCTATAATAACTGTTGGTTATTATATATCAAAACAATGACAATATTTTAAAAGGGCATAAATCCCAAAAAGCACCACTAGATGTCCTCAGAGATTACATAATACAGAATTCTCATATTTCAAAACAAAACAGAAGAAGGAATAATGACAAACAACCACTAGGTGTCAGCAAAAAGACACTAGAGCAGTCTTAAAGAGGAACCGGCGTTACATTTGAGCACAACTTAAAGGGAAACTATAAGGCCAGGAAAACAATGTTGGTTGTGTTATTGATTTACACATATATTTTAAAATTATTTATGGTTTCTTTTAATTTACGTTGCCAGACAAAGTATGTAAAAGAACTAGCCGTGCACGTGACACTCTTAGAGAAACTGATGAGTCTGTATGTTCATGTAAGTAATTTCTCCATTATATACTCAAACCCCAAGGTTTCATGGGGCAGCAATGTCACCCAGAACACAGAAGTACAGTGGAGGTAAGTTTAATTAAGCCTAGTAATTGTTGAGATAGCACTTACTGGGTTAAAGGAAAAGGAATTGTCACTACTCGGAAAGTGACTGTTCCTCTATAAGTCTCTGAAAGGTATATATTATCAATTGTAAAGACACATAACAGGGCTGGGGTCAGGAGTTCATTCAATTTAAACATGGATATAAAATGGTCAATTTCCAATTAAACTGTACAGATATGTTAAAGCAGAACATATTGTCAGGATTACTAGGTGATCCAGCACGCAGTACTGTGTCACACCTAGGACTAAGGATAACGAATAACCGTCTCCAAGCATAGTCAAAATACTAGCCGAGGTCAGGGACACAGAATCAGACACAAAGATGAGGGAAAGCCAAAAGTCAAGGATACCAGATATCAGGGAAGTCAAAACAAAGCCAAAGTCAAATACCAGAAAATCAAGATCAGGAACACACTCTCGTATAACCATAGACATGAAACCAAGGGTTTAAATACCCCTCCTGTGGATTTGATTGGCCATGACCGGCCTTTGACCCCAAAAGTAATTACCAGGTTTCCATGAGCATGATTGCTGCTCGGCACAACTTTTCCTGTCAGGACAGTAATGTCGCTCGGCACAACTTTTCCTGTCAGGACAGTAATGTTGCTCGGCACAACTTTTCCTGTCAGGACATTAATGTTGCTCGGCACAACTTTTCCTGTCAGGACAGTAATGTTGCTCGGCACAACTTTTCCTGTCAGGTCAGTAAATGCCATTAACCACATTTATGAAATTCCTTTTTGTGTTTCCTTACGTAGCAAGTATCAAGCCATGATGACCTGTCCAAGTCTAATATCTTCAGTTTTATTTCCTTTACAGTTTTCCTTTGTTGTTTTACAATTTTATAGAGATACAGAAAAATGACAAGAGATAAAGTATGAGTAACTAGCAGTGTATGGATAAGCCTGATAGACTAAAGGAACATAATACAATCGGGCATTAGGTAGTTCCAAATTGCTCAAGGATATCAGAGTCACAAGGGTCAAATGAGACCAAAGTGATGGATAAAGAAAAAAGGTAGCTCTAAAAATAAAGGAGAGAGGATGGGTAAGGAAGGTTGGGGAAGAAATGTATGCGCTTGTCATACGAGCCTAGCCATCCATCATTCTATCTTGTTAACCAAGTAATATGGTAACCAGGTAGAGGCTCTAAACTAGTCCACAGATTGTACTTGTTTCACTTTAGCTGCCCACTGCAGAAAAGAGGGGGAGTATCACAATCTTCTAGAAAACTGGCACTAAAGTCTTTGCAGTATTTTATACAAGGATAAGAAATAGCTAGTAGTATGCAGTAGTATTTTGCTGGGCAGGAATATTGTGGGTAAGTGAGGGTAGACAAGGCTAAATTGACATGTTTCCAAGATGGGATCCACCAGATGTGCAGTAGGGTTTCCACATCATGCCAGAATATGCCAGATTAATCACAGCATATAGCATACAGAGTTGTATGTGTGCTGGGCCATACTGGGAAAGGCAAAGTAGAGAAATAGAAAAAAAAAACTCACTATAAAGGTGTTTTCTCAATAAACCATCTGGCAAAACCCTCATATAGTAATATACCAAAATGAACTAAAAGTAGAGTACCAAAAATAAAAAGGCACACCACACAAAGGTAGTGATTGGCAGCAGCTAATATAATAAACCAAATATAAATGCTTTATTAGGAAAACTTGAACAAAAGAAAAGTGTATTAACATCACAGTGATATGTGCGTAGTATTAGTGTGTAACCACAGAGGCTGAATACATATAATCAAAACATTCTGCACAATTGAATTAAAGCGCAGTTTTAAGGTATTACCAATGTCTGATTAACAAGATAAAAAATATAACAGCAACTGTTAAATGGAGTCATCTTAGCTCATTAATTATATAGGAATATCTAATCCCAGGAAGGCAAAACAGTTAAAATGTAGACAATACTTTTGCTATACAGTCTCAGAATGCACAACATACACTGAATTAAAGGGACACTCCAGGCACCCAGACCACTTCTGCCCATTGAAGTGGTCCAAGTGCCAACTCTCATCACCCTTAACCCTGCAACTGTAATTATTGGAGTTTTTATAAAATAATTACCTTGCAGGGTTAAGTCCTCTTCTAGTGGCTAAATAGAAAATGGGGATTGAAGGGGGTAAATCAGAGAAGAGGAACCCCACTACAAAACACCCTTTTCAGTGGTGCGATAAAAAGTACTTACCCCTAATCAAGGAGTCTCAGGTAATCCCCGTATCAATAAATATGTAAAAAAGAATATATATCCAATGGTGAAGTATGTTTGGTATAATACGTAAAACGTAAAAGTGGTTGCAATTTAAACTCACAAGTAAAGAGCCAAATGTGGGACTGGCTCAGATCTCATAGGTGATTGTGTATATGGGGAAACAGCTTCCCTCTCTGTTTTTCTTTCTTTTCCAGAGCCTAATGAACCTGGCTATGGGTAAAATCAGTTGTATAACTTCCACCTATTCACCCGTGGAAAATATCGGTATAAACTTAGCTTTTCGAATACTTGCTTTCCCAACTTGGTGACCATATACAACTATTGCAAACTACAAATCGACCAGGGATTCAGCTTGTATCACTAAAATATAAACATAAAATGCATAGTGCATAGTGTAATAAATTTACAATTTAAATGTTAATTTCATGTTTCAAGGTTGCACTCACAAATTGATGGTTATTTTCAAGCCCTCAGGTTGCCTCCCCTGTGGTTAGGGGGGTTCCTCCTGTTGTTTAGTTACCACACCAATTCCAAAATTAGGAAGTCCACACACTCCCAATGGTTGATAAAAAAAAAAAGGGAATTTATTGGCTTTAAAGTATAAAAATAAAACAATAAAATGCTATTACTGGTCCTACGCGTTTCGTCTCCCTTAGGAAACTTCCTCAGGGACCAAATATCAAATTACAGTTAAAACATAATCACATACACTGCCAAAACATCAACAAGTGTACAAATAAGCCTATTTCCCCCTCCCCCCTCAAACCCTTAAATATGCTCAAGCTGGGAGTCCATTGGTGGTGTGGTAGGCGTTGGTACTTGATCCTCTTCTGATTGGGCTTCCTATCTGCAGTTGAAGGGTGTCCCAGCTGTTTCCATTTCATTGAATCCATTTTTCGCAGTAAGATTTTCTTTCCCGACTTTACTTCCGGTTCGGAGCACTTCCGTGCGTTCCACTGCGGCTTGATAAAAAATGGCCTTGCGTTCCATTGGATTTGATGATCAATGTTTGAATTATTGCCCTCTGGTGGTCGCCAGAGGTAATGTCATGGATTTACATGACAATACAGTCCATATCAAAGCATATAAAAGAAAGGATAAATGAAAGGAGACAATATATTGATTTATATTCTCTTTTTTTTTTCAAATCATAAATGCTTCCAACAATCCTTTTCATTTAATGCATCAGCTTACAATTGTCCTTTTATTAATATCCTCTCATTCCATTCTTAATATTAAATCTTGATGTATATTATTAGTAATGACCCCTTTAGTAGTGGGGAAAGTGATGGAAACCATGTTAAAGGATAGGATTGTTGAACATCTAAAAACACATGGATTTCAAGATCAGAGACAACATGGGTTTACTTCAGGGAGATCATGCCAAACTAATCTTATAGATTTTTTTGATTGGGTAACTAAAATTATAGATCAGGATGGTGCAGTAGACATTGCTTACCTAGATTTCAGTAAGGCTTTTGACACTGTTGCACATAAAAGGCTTATCAATAAACTGCAATCTTTGAGTTTGGATTCCAATATTGTTGAATGGGTGAGGCAGTGGCTGAGTGACAGGCAACAGAGGGTTGTAGTCAATGGAGTATATTCGAAGAATAGGCTTGCCACCAGTGGGGTACCTCAGGGATCTGTACTTGGACCCATTCTCTTTAATATTTTTTATTCGTAAAATAGCAGAAGGTCTTGATGGTCAGGTATCTTTTTGGTGATGATACTAAGATATGTAACAGGATTGATGTTCCAGGAGGGATAAGCCAAATGGCTAATGATTTAGGTAAACTAGAAAATGCTCAGAGTTGTGGCAACTGACATTTAATGTGGATAAGTGCAAGATAATGCATCTTGGACGAAAAAACCCAAGGGCAGAGTACAGAATATTTGATAGAGTCCTAACCTCAACATCTGAGGAAAGGGATTTAGGGGTGATTATTTCTGATGACTTATAGGTAGGCAGGCAATGTAATAGAGAAGCAGGAAATGCTAGCAGAATGCTTGGTTGTATAGGGAGAGGTATTAGCAGTAGAAAGAGGGAAGTGCTCATGCCATTGTACAGAACACTGGTGAGACCTCACTCTGAGTATTGTACGCAGTACTGGAGACCGTATCTTCAGAAGGATATTGATACCTTAGAGAGAGTTCAGAGAAGGGCTACTAAACTGGTTCATGGATTGCAGGATAAAACTTACCAGGAAAGGTTAATGGATCTTAACATGTATAGCTTGGAGGAAAGTCAAAAAGAAGAAAATAGAACTAAAATGGAGAAAACAATCCCACTCAGTGTGTGTAGTCCAATCTCGTTCTCAGTTATATACCTCCAATTGTAAATGTCACATATAGAGAGGGGGGGGGGGTTGTTTAAACCTTTATTTAGAGCAAAAAGTTAGATATAGTAAAAATTGGCAAACAGTTTACCAATGAGTGATAAGACCTAAAAGGTGGGTAGGTAAAGCATAATCAGCATATTTCTGTTCGTGAAGTAACAAGTGTGTCCAGGATACAAATGCCTGGATGGCTGGTAGATGGGAGGAAAGATAATAAGAGGGGAGAGGGAAAGGGATATCTATATACTAAAGTATAGGAAGATGCCTGATAGAGGTAAAAGTAGCACAGGGAGTAAACAGAACTCTAGTCACTATAAATGGCAAAACTAAATGGTGCACTCGTCCTGAAGTGATATGGAGCATATACATATGTGGGAAAACCCCTTAGTGTTCTCTAGTATTCCTGCATAGAGATTGTGCAGTTTAGCGGGTATTACTCCAATATCGAGGGGTATTCCTGCTTAATGCTGCAAACCAGTAAACGTTCCTCACGTAAGTGCCACACCAAAATCCTAAGTATGCCCTGGACTAGCTGTCTAGCTCACATCTGTGAGAGTGGAATAATCTGCTACTTCAAGGCAGCCTCAACCTGTCCCTATTTCCCCATAGAGTTATCAAACCAAGGTGCTAAATAACAGCATTCCCCATCCGCTCAGCAGACAATGCACGAACAGAAAGTAAAAATAAATAACAACCCAACCAAAAAAGAAATATGGATTAAATAAAAAAAAGAAGAGTGAAAATAAATTGCATCGGCTCAAAATTCGCTCGACGCGCGTTTCGGCGTTTCAATACGCCTTTATCAAGAGCTGGGCAGTGACTGGAGTGATTGACGGTTATAAAGGGTAGAGAGACCTCCCATTACGGGACAGCCGCCAATCTGCATGCAGGGGCTGTTCCCGGAGACCACGTGGGGCTCGTGGGCTCCTCCCATACAGTGCCGTCCAATCAGAGGGGGAAGGGGAGTGGTCATCCTTTGTATGCCGCACTGTAAGATCGTAACCCATTGCGGGTAAAAATACAAGTGGCAACATCATCGGTTTTCATATTGTATAGAGGAGCTATACAGTATACGAAACATCAATGTGGTTGTACTGATTTCCCCCCAACAGTAAATACACACAGAAGCATGATAGGCTAAAATATTGGGAATAAAGTATATTATTTGTTTAACTCCTTTTCCGTCAGTCAAGGGTTTTAATACAAGCAAAAACACATTGTAAGTTAGCTAAATCGCTCAAAGTGTAACCTATAAGGGTCTGTTAATGCAAGCTGACTACATGTAGTGTGTGCAGTACGTATATTGTTTGATAGACCGAGGAGGGAGAGATATATAGGTTTTAATAGAATGCAGATTGATAGCCCTATGTACTGACTGTGAGATATTGAACGGACATTGTATCACCAAATAATAAATAAACTATTTGTTCTTTTTATATTTTTATATTTTATTTATTACTTATTATTTTTTACCTTTATTTATTGTCTTTTGTTTTATATACAATATATATTATAGGTGCTCTTAAAGGTGAAATGTATTCTCAGATTATGGGAGTAAGGGGCCAAGTGGGCAGGGTCAGTAATCAGTTCACTGAAAAGGAAGGGGGGAGTGTGAAAGGAGCCCCCCAAGAATAATGTGTACATAAATTCACATAAGTACTCAATATACGTTAGTTTGACGGGTATTCTGTATTAAATAAAATTTAGAATAAACAAGGGTAGGGAGAGAAATATAGGTAGAGAGTAGAGTGTCTATGTCGGATAGGCATAGACTCATCACTCAACAGAGTTGGGTATTATATCCTCAATACAACCATTCAATTAAAGATGGAGGGGGGGATATTAATTACCGAGTGATAAAGTAAATTAATATTGTGTATATTCAATGCGCAGGACTAGTTTAGGTACCAAGGGCATATACAGTGGGGGACGTATCATTCAGATAAAAGGGGAAAATGAGAAGCCCTCATTGAGACCCTTAGGATTGAGGGTCTTCAATTTGTGAATCCACCTGCATTCTTTTTGACACAGGATTTTATTCCACCTGCATTCTTTTTGACGCAGGATTTTATCAAAGTCCCCCCCGTCTCTGTTCTCGTTTAACCAGTTCTAACCCGCAGAACCGTATATCCCTGGATACACCCCCATGTTTTTCTTTGAGATGTCTAGAAATGGGTGTCTCCATACGTTTTTTTGTGCACCTCGCATGTTCTTTTATGCGCTCCTTGAAAGCTCGGAAGGTCTTACCCACATACATTAGTTTGCAACTACAGGTGAGAAGGTAAATCACACCCGTGGAGTTGCAATTAAAAAAGTGCTTTATTGTAAAGGACTGCTTTCCCTCACTGTCCTGGACTGTTTTAGAGTTCCTCAAGATAAGCTTACAGGCTACACACCTACCACATTTGTATGTGCCGACTGGGATCGTGCCACTCAGCCATGTGGACTGAGGATTTTGTTTGGCTACAAAGTGGCTAGGGACCAGAATGTCACGTAGGTTTTTCCCCCTCCGGGCCGTAATTGTGACCTGTGGAGACAGTACTGTTTTTAGGTGGGTATCTTTAAGTAAAATGGGCCAGAATTTTTGAAAGGACCCTTTTACTTCGTCCCAACCGGTATCGAACGTTCCAATCATTCTGATGGTTTTATTCGGGGTGGTTATAGAGTTAGACGGTTCTGAAAGGAGATCCTCCCAATTCGTGAGAAGGGCCCTTTTATAAGCCTTTTTCAGGTATCCCTTCTCTTTAAATTGTGATCTCAGGAGTTTAGCTTTTATTTGGAAATCCTGTAAATCAGAACAGTTTCGTCGGAGTCTAAGGTATTGGCCAGTTGGGATTCCTTGCTTTAGAGCTCTAGGATGGTGGCTCTCCCATTTGAGGAGGGAGTTTGATGCTGATGGTTTCCTAAATAGGGTTGTTTTGAGTGAGCCATCTTTGCAGATTGAGATAGTTAGGTCCAGGAAATTTAGGGAGCTGCCATGAAATTCGGCGGTGAATCTGAGGTTCTCCTCGTTATTATTGAGGAGAGAGACAAATTGGTCAAACTCATTCCTGTCCCCTTGCCAGACCAGAATGACATCGTCGATGTATCTATACCAGGATGTAATCTTGGACATAAAAGGCGCTAATAGATCACAGGTCTTAATTTGTTCCTCCCACCAACCCAGATGGAGGTTGGCATATGATGGCGCACACGCCGTGCCCATGGCCGTTCCTCTCACCTGGTGGTAGAATTTGTTATGAAATAGGAAGAAATTATGTGACAGTATAAATCTCAGTAGTTTGATGGTAAAATTGGTATGTGCCTGGTATTCAATGCCTCTTTTGGCCAAAAAGAACTGGATATGGTCGGTTCCCCTTTGATGCGGGATAGAGGAGTACAGGGCCTCCACATCCAAACTACATAAGTTGGATGCAGGTTGGATGTGAAGGTTCGAAAGGAGATGCAGAGCCTGTTTGGTATCTCTAATGTACGAGGGAAGGTGTTCCACAAACGGTCTGAGGATCTGGTCAATATAGAGGCTCCCATTCTGGGTCAGATTGTCGATCCCAGATACTATGGGACGACCAGGTGGATCCCCCATACTTTTGTGGACTTTCGGCAGGCAGTAGAAGGTTGCTATTCTTGGACAGGGATTGAGGATAAAAGAGTATTCCTCATTAGATAGCAACCCTCTACTGCGGCCCTCATCAAGGATCTCCTTATATCCACCCAAGAACGTGTTGGTGGGATCTGACTGTAGTACCGTGTATGTGTCTCTGTTGTCCAGGACGTCTCTACCCTTTATAACCGGCAATCAGTCCAGTCACTGCCCAGCTCTTGATAAAGGCGTATTGAAACACCGAAACGCACGTCGAGCAAATTTTGAGCCGATGCAATTTATTTTCACTCTTCTTTTTTTTATTTAATCCATATTTCTTTTTTGGTTGGGTTGTTATTTATTTTTACTTTCTGTTCGTGCATTGTCTGCTGAGCGGATGGGGAATGCTGTTATTTAGCACCTTGGTTTGATAACTCTATGGGGAAATAGGGACAGGTTGAGGCTGCCTTGAAGTAGCAGATTATTCCACTCTCACAGATGTGAGCTAGACAGCTAGTCCAGGGCATACTTAGGATTTTGGTGTGGCACTTACGTGAGGAACGTTTACTGGTTTGCAGCATTAAGCAGGAATACCCCTCGATATTGGAGTAATACCCTCTAATCTGCACAAACTCTATGCAGGAATACTAGAGAACACTAAGGGGTTTTCCCACATATGTATATGCTCCATATCACTTCAGGATGAGTGCACCATTTAGTTTTGCCATTTATAGCGACTAGAGTTCTGTTTACTCCCTGTGCTACTTTTATCTCTATCAGGCATCTTCCTATACTTTAGTATATAGATATCCCTTTCCCTCTCCCCTCTTATTATCTTTCCTCCCATCTACCAGCCATCCAGGCATTTGTATCCTGGACACACTTGTTACTTCACGAACAGAAATATGCTGATTATGCTTTACCTACCCACCTTTTAGGTCTTATCATTCATTGGTAAACTGTTTGCCAATTTTTACTATATCTAACTTTTTGCTCTAAATAAAGGTTTAAACAAACCCCCCCTCTCTATATGTGACATTTACAATTGGAGGTATATAACTGAGAACGAGATTGGACTACACCCAGTGAGTGGGATTGTTTTCTCCATTTTAGTTCTCATTTCTTCTTTTTGCCTTTGACTTTATCTGGGGTTAAGCCCCTTTATACCTCTGGGAACCTACCCGGAGTCTGTGGAACTAGCTAGCCTAACTTCACTCCCTCCTTCTCTTTATTTAGCTTGGAGGAAAGACGAGACAGGGGGGATATGATAGAAACATTTAAATACATAAAGGGATCAACACAGTAAAGGAGGACACTCTATTTAAAAGAAGAAAAACTACCACAACAAGAGGACATAGTCTTAAATTAGAGGGACAAAGGTTTAAAAATAATTTCAAGAAGTATTACTTTACTGAGAGGGTAATGGATGCATGGAATAGCCTTCCAGCTGAAGTGGTAGAGGTTAACACAGTAAAGGAATTTAATCATGCGTGGGATAGGCATAAGGCTATCCTAACTATAAGATAAGGCCAGAGACTAATGAAAGTATTTAGAAAATTGGGCAGACTAGATGGGCCGAATGGTTCTTATCTGCCGTTTCTATGTTTAAAAAAGGTATTTCATCGAATATATCAACACTATACCATGTTTTTCATTTTATATATATATATATATATATATATATATATATATATATATATATATATATAGTCAGGACATTGTATACTGATGAATGTTTTTAATGATCACAATTAACAGCCATGATATAACTTCCAGTTAACCCCTTACCTCCTATAGTATAGTAATTTTTATAAATGTTTTTATTCATTTGCAATTATTATTGTGAGTGTCTTTATTCTAAGTGTTTTTATTCTAAAAACTATAATTTTCCAAAAGTTAACTTACTTTAGTATATATATTATACTTCTCTCTTTTTTTAATTCTTTATTTTTGTAGTGCATAGGACGGAGCTTAAGCAGAGAATGACATGACATTGACAGTTAATGTAACAAAGGAAATTGCAGGTACACAACGGTCATGTTGAGAGACTTGCACTTTTTTTTAATATATATATATATATATATATATATATAGATCATTCTAGAAGTGTGAAATCCTGACATGAACTAGACATTAACCCCTTAAGGACCAAACTTCTGGAATAAAAGGGAATCATGGCATGTCATACATGTCATGTGTCCTTAAGGGGTTAAACAGAGATAATTATAAGCATGGATTGGGCATGTCAAGAAGTATATTCAGTTTGTTAGTATGCTAGACAAGAGTATGTTGCCGCTTATACTGAGGCTATTGTGAAATTACAAGATAATTTGTTAAATGTTGCAAGATTAATGGCGGTATAAACTCCCAGTATATCTGTATAGTGACACATGCCTATACGTTTGCTAGGCCTACATGACAGATGAAAACTTAGTCATTCAAATCATGAACATAAAACTGTGAGATAATCTATAGCAAGCAATATGGCGGTTATGTGGCTTAGTGTAGGCTCAGATTAATGAATTAATAAAATGTCGGCCTATGCCTAGACCGGGTATATTGAGTGGACAGTGGGAGTAGACCAAGTACATGTACGAGGCGGTGAACTGCGTGGCCCGCTGGGATCCTCCGGTCTCGCACCTCTATCTCCAACTATGTTCAGGTAGCAACCCGCCGCTTGTTCACGGGTATTTCCCTGTTCAGGGCCCGTGGGTGCCCTTCTGAGATATCCCTCTCCATACCTCGCTTATCTGGTAGTTGATGTTTGGTGGAGGAGCAGGGGTGTAGGAGCCCTCCAGGATTTAGAAGCGCCAGATCAGTTGTCGGTAAGTTGAGCCGCTTGGTCCTCTCCCCCAGCCCTCTCCTGAGGCATGTGCACCAGTCCTCCTGTGAGCCGTGGCTGTGGCAGCTTAAGCCCTGCAGAGTCCGCACAGACCAGCCCTCCGCACTGCAGGCTTGTTGAAAGCCGATACTGTGCTGCGATGTACTGCAGGATCCATGCGGTGTCTGGCAAGTCTTACTGGAGTTGCTTTTCAGTCTGTTGTCACGGTGGGTGGTGTGACTTCTCTTCCCTGGGGTTAACAAGGTGTGTGCCATTGGTACCGGGCTCGGCGTTGCCGCCATCTTGTAAGGTAGGCCTTTGGGGTTCCGCGCCACCTAGTCTCCACATATCTTGAGCTGTGGGGACCGGGATAATCCCCCGGCCCACGGGGGGGAGAGGGGACCGCCAGGGGCCTCAGAAAGCCGGTGTGTGGCTGTTGGGGAGGGAGACAGGGCAGCGTACGTCCACCCCGCTCCCCTCCCGAGTAGGCCGCAGTCCCCGAAGCCCCCTCAGGGGACCCAGAGCTCCCGATCTCGGGGTCCGCCGCCCCTTCCATCACCGTGTGGGTGTCTTGTGGGCTCATCTCGAGTACCAAGACTGCAAATTTTAGCCTAAGAGGCCTGATTTCTCAGGAGCCTCTCCTGCATGCGACCGGTCAGCATGGCGGTCCGCCCCTGCCCCATACTTCTCTCCTTTTAAGTGCTTATTTTAATAAATTGTTGTTTTATTGTCTATTTTGGATCCAAAGGAAAAAAAAAAATATATATATATATACAAAATACGGAATCCAGCGCACTCGCCTATTAACTAAACAGTGATTTCAAATCTTAGAGATTGTAATAGTTTTATTTAAAAACACCTCACCTAGGCAAAAAATGATGGGGGTTTAGTTACATTATATGATCATACATTGCATAAGCCTGCCAACTACGTCAAAGTACCCCATACTCGGCAGTCAAATATACCCCATATTACAATCTCTAAGATTTGAAATCACTGTTTAGTTAATAAGCGAGTGCGCTGGATTCTGTATTTTGTATATTTTGGCCCCAGCAGCACCCTATAATGTATGCATGTTCAGGTGAGTGCAGCCCTCTTGGTTTCTTTTATATATTTGGTAATCCCAGGCCAACTCCTTGGTTTTGCACCCCTCCCTGTTACAGGTGCCTCATTCCAGGGCCCTATTTAGCCTTGACTTGCAGAGAGTCCCAGTAAGGAAGTATTTCCCAAGTAAGTGGATTAATCTCATAAGAGCAAGCATTAGGCTGCTAGTAGGATAGGATCTGCCGAATATGGGGTACTTTGACGTAGTTGGCAGGCTTATGCAATGTATGATCATATAATGTAACTAAACCCCCATCATTTTTTGCCTAGGTGAGGTGTTTTTAAATAAAACTATTACAATCTCTAAGATTTGAAATCACTGTTTAGTTAATAAGCGAGTGCGCTGGATTCTTTATTTTGTATATTTTGGCCCCAGCAGCACCCTATAATGTATGCATGTTCAGGTGAGTGAAGCCCTCTTTGTTTCTTTTATATATATATATATATATATATAAAATTTACATGTATATCTTACATAGCTTCATCAAAATCTTTTTTCTTTTATCTTTTAACCTGCTTTTACCTTCCGAGTGTTACCAAATGAGGGACTGGCTCAGATCTCATAGGTGATGGTGTATATGGGGAAACACCTTCCCTCTCTGTTTTTTCTTCCTTTTCCAGAGGCTAATGAACCTGGTTATGGGAAAAATTAACTTGTTACCCACTAAAGGGGTACGTACGCCTTCCTTGGTGGCAGCGGAGTATATTTAAAAGATCCAAATAATCAATTTATTATATTTAAAAATAACAAATATATGCATATAATTTACAAAGCAATAAAAAGTCCTTATGCTGCAGACCTCTTAGAAATGTGTTTCGCCCATCCACGGGCTTTTTCAATCGAAGTTAAACCATCTTTCTTTCCTCCTCCTATTTGAATCCCCAGATGTTACCTCACTGGTCCATTCAAATTAGGGTTCAGCCAATCAGTTCCGTCGTGTACCATGGTGTTCTATTCCCAGCTGATTGTATTCAACAGGTTGCCGGAAGTGACGTTCCGTCCGTTCGGCACTTCCGGTTTCCGTTGCGCCATCTTGTTTACTGGTGTCTGTCCGGTATGTGGATAAAGTTTGTGTGCGTGTTTGTAGGCATAATAGCCCATATATTGAAAGTTCCTCATCTATGAAAAACATATAACACAGATAACATATTGTTAAGATTAATATAAACCAATATTAAAAAGATACAGTAATGCATGAATAAAAAATATATATAAAATACTCGGAGAAATTTATTTAAGGGTGACAAAAAAGATCTATCAGGACGGGAAGAATATTTATATTTATATTCTTTATTGAGAAATGTTCTTTTTTTTTTTCACAATACAATAAATAAACATGACACAATGCTTCTTCCCTCATATCGATCCATTTATTATCTGTAGACTCGTCTCAAACATACCATAAGACAAACCGACATTAAACACTTTAACCCCTTAAGGACCAAACTTCTGGAATAAAAGGGAATCATGACGTGTCACACACGTCATGTGTCCTTAAGGGGTTAAGGCTCGTATTTGCATATCCCTTTCTTTACTCTCCACAACAGCAGCAAAGAACATTAACAGAAATGAAAAAGCAAAGGTAGTGCATGCCTCACACATAGGCAACGCCCCTTATGTCCAGTATAATACCCTGGTCCGCCTTCCCATTTCCCTCTTTCTTTGCTGCTCAACGTCAGATAAGTACCTTTTATTATACTCTATGATATTATTAACTTACCTTACATCCTGTTTAATTTTAATTTTCTCATTACTATACTTTGATAATATTATAAATTTCCTTACATCCTGTTTAATTTATTTTATTTTGGCTGAACTATTAGTTTGTTGTTCTTACTCCCAGGCTCCCAGACCGCTTGGGGTGCCCTCATAATCACCTATGGGCAACCCCTTTACTCAGGGCCGGATTAACATAGGGGCTGATGGAGCTGCAGCTCCAGGCCCAGGCCCATGGAATAGGCCCATTTAAAAAAAAAAAAAAAAAAATTTTTTTTTACACACACTACTCTTAGGTTTGCCACCTGACTGGTATTTTACTGGCACAGCCGGTATTTAAGGCTGCCTGGCCATGCTGGTATTGCAGTAATACCGGCAATAAAATTGCAGGTATTTTTCTCAGTATAAACGGAGATTACTCTGCAATACTAGCACCGGCCAGTAGGGGTCACTGTGTGTGGGGAGAGAGGCAAGGATAGGAAGTTACAGCATATCCCTGCCTCTCTCTACTACTCACTGATCCTTGGGGGAGCAGCTACACAGCACAGAGTCCAGACAGCAGCTCTACAGCTCAGGTAAGTGAGGGATGGGGGGAAAGGCTGCAGGGAGACATGGGGACACTAAGACACTAGGGGACACATGGGGATACAAACACTAGGGGACACTGGGAGACCTGGGGATACTGAGATACTTGGGGACACTGAGACACTAGGGGACACTGAGACACATGGGGATGCTGAGAGACATAGGGACATTGGGAGACAGACACTAGTGGCTCAGTGACCCCAAATGTTTTAGTGTCCCCATGTCTCCCAGTGTCTGTGTCCCTAGTGTCTCAGTGTCCCCATGTCTCCCAGTGTCTGTGTCCCTAGTGTCTCAGTGTCCCCATTTCTCCCAGTTTCCCTAAATGTCTCAGTGTCCCCATGTCTCTCAGTGTCCCCCGGTCTCTCAGTGTCCCCATGTCTCACTGTGTCCCCAGTATCCTAGTGATATGGGGACACACTGAGACATTGGGACACTGGGAGAAATGGGGACACTGGGAGACTAGGGGACTGGGCGACATGGGGACACTGACACTGTGATACATAGGTGACACTGAGACACTGGGTGACTTGCGAGACTGAGACACTGGGAGACAGGGAGACACTGGGAGCAATTAATTTATACAGCAGAATCAAACTGTGAGTAGTCTGTTGGTGATTTTACAGAATTTTCTCTAATGTTACTCCCTGTGATTTACATCATGTGATGTCATGCATAACTAATTAATTATACAAATGGCTGGTATTTTTTTTTCCAAGAAAGGTGGAAACCCTAACTACTCTTCCTTTAAGGAACACTATAGGGTCAGGAACACAATCATGTATTTCTGACCCTATTATGTTAAAACCACCACCCTGGCCCCTTCTTGCCTCCCTAAATATAGTAAAATATTACTTGTATTCAAGTCTGCAGCTGCTGGCTCTGCCTCTGAACTGACTGTCTGCTGACATCATCAGAAGTGGTGGTCTGAGCAAATTAGAATACTTCCCCATAGGATTGTCTGAGACTGTCAACTAGGCAGATCAGGGGCAGAGCCAACACAAGTTCAATATAGCCCTGACCAATCAGCATCTCCTCATAAAGACAAATTTAATCAATGCATCTCTATGAGGAAAGTTCAGTGTCTGCATGCAGAGGGTGGAGACACTGAATGGCAGTGCTGCACACTAGGCAGTACTGCCCCAAGAAGCACCTCTAGCAGTCATCTAAGGAGTGGCCAGTGGAGGTATTTTCTCTGAAAAGACAGTGTTTACTGCAAAAAGCCTGAATGGAATGATTCTATTTACCAGAACAAATACAATAAGCTGCAGTTGTTCTGGTGACTATAGTGTCCCTTTAAGTTTGTAAGCTTAAGAGGGATGTATGGGAACAAAACTTGTGTGGACTGGCTGACAATAAAATTAGTTTAGATAATGCAGACGTTGGTCTCTCTAACACTGTGGCATGTCCCATTTCTTCAATACTCACTACATACACCTTTTCTCTGTCTCAGACTATATACCAGGAACTTCTGCCTGCTAGTAAGAAGGTAAGGAGTCAAGTGGACTAGCGAGTGCTAGGGGACAGTCCTTAGAAAGCATGGAGTGAGCGCATCATTAGATGCATTTATGTCAAGTTCAAGGTGCTGCCTGCATAGTATGCCCTTAGTTGGGCAGCCTACATGTCAGGCTGTCCTTCAAATTCTTTGGACAGACATGCCCCCTTTTTGGACATGTTCTCCCCTTTTTGCAGTTCTGGTCACGTGATTCGCGTCAGTGGCACACCATTTTACCCCGCCCATAGGCTTCCTGCTTCACTGGACACTGCTGTTAGGGGATATGGATTTACTTGAAAGATGAAAGCATAAATTAGAGAGAGATTAGCATAGAGTATGTGTTTTCGTATAGCTGCATCCTTTGAGTTTCCCTCCAACACCATCTCCATCAGATACATGACGCTTGGGAGGTCTGGTTGTTTGTGTTTTTGGTCAATAAGATTCTGTAATTAGGTCCATCATAACGGTCAGCACCAGGCCCACTGGGCTCTTAATCTGGCCCTGCCTTTACTCCATGTGAGAACTCTTTACCTCCTCTCTTATCTCCTCTTTCATCAGACTCTATACCTGTTTTCCGGTCCCTGTTCAGCGCTTGGGCGCCATTTTCTCCCTGGGTACTTCTGCCTCCATGTTCCCTTGGTGATCCCTACGTTCGTGAGTTTCCTCGCACGAACACCGGGGTCTTCTATACACTTCCCCATTGGCCATTCGTTAGCTTGCGGCATTCGTTAGCTTCACTCACTGCCGCATAGTCCGTTCGGCAGTTTTTTCAGTTCGGTAGTTTTTCCTTGTTCTTTCCCTCGCATTAGATGAATAGTTTATTCGAATATTTTATGCGAACGGCCGTTCGCCTCTTCATTCACCATACATACACGCTTTGTATCTATTTAGTGTGTTAATTGTAGTTTTATTTCCCGCTCTTTTTCTCGTCAGCATAGTGATCCTTCAGTTTCCCCTCCCCTTTGGTACCTGCTTTCTCATACCAACGGTCTGGGCCCTGGTAAGAGTCTCTGTCTTTTTTCTGTCAGCATTTTAAAATACCTTTCCCCAATTTGATTTTAGACTATTGCAATACTCTTATTATTTTAGCCGTCAGTTTGGGTGAATTACTCTCACTGACTTTATTCCTAGCAGTGTTATTATTATGCCTAAACCTAATATGTCTGTCTCCCCCTCCCATACGGATGGGGACAACCCCACTCCAATAGAGGAGACCTCGGCCATTATTTCTAACCCGCTATCTTCGGGTGATAACCCCCATATGTCAGAGGGACCCCAATTCGCCGCGCTTCAGCGCTCTATGACCGACGCCAATATGGCAACTATGGGATCAATGTCATCAGCCCTCTCTCAGTCCATTGCCCACGCCCTTTTGGCACGGCCTATGGATGCAGATCCCGGTGATTTAGGCGCAACCCTCACGCGCCTTATGGGACAGCCTGCTGATCAAGCACCTAGAAAGGCTACGCACAAAGCCAAACATATTTCTCCCCCTGCCTCCAGAAACACTAAGACTGGCGCACCATTGGTCACCCCTAAAAGCGTGACCCAAGCACGCAAACAAGCCTTTCCACGCCAGGCAGAATGGGCGCGGCTTTGGAAAAGTGCAAGAGCACAAATCGAGAGTGACTCCGACTCGGAAATCGGGTCAGAGGAGGAGGCCAAGATCGAGTCAGAAACCGACTCAGATACAGAGAGACCTGAATTGGGCACGGACCTCTTTCCCTCCGCGCAAGCGGAGACACATGGAGGCGATCTAGGGACGGCACGACCCGCGGCCGCGGAGTCTGCCCTAGTGGATACGCTAGGAGAGCCATTATTTGACCCGGACTAGCTTCACCACCCAAGGTCCGTGGAATGGCTCCCAGTGGACCACGTTGCCGGCTACCTAGAAGCATGGGTACGGCGCCCCCTCAGTAAGGCTGCAAGAAACAAACTTAGGGCAGAATGCCCCAGACCGATAGTCCCCAATAAAGTGTGCGACACCCCAGAGGTGGACCCTAAAATGACCCAATATCTAACCAAACTGGGCTGGAACCCACGCAAGGGTTTAGACTCAGCCCTGCGTGCCTGCCAAGACAAGCACTTGGACATATTTGGCCCCTTGGCCAAGCTGTTTGACTTGGCGGAAGACGCCAAAGTGGAACACCGCATGGTTGACCCCGATGACCTTCGTGGCTGGGTCCAAAGAGCAATATGCATTGCCGGGAGTGTGAATACCTCCCTATCAATTGAACCTCCCTAAAATTGATCCAAAATTATCCAACATGGCCCTCATGGAAGCCGGTAAAGATGCTTAAAGATTTGGGGTGTTACGTGGGCACGTTCACTGCCCTCGATAAGGCACAAACCTCTATGAGGAAGGTATTTAAGGGACAGGTCTCTACCAGGGCCGGCAGATCTAGGAGCCATCTGGCTGGCCGGAATTATTTCCAGTCCCGAGGCACGGGACGAGGCTCCATTACCCAATGCCCCACCTATCATGACACAAGGGGCCGATCTCCATTCTTCCCGTCCCGCGGCCGGCAATGGCGCTCAAGAGGCTTCCGGGGATACACCGGCTCAATACGACCTTACGGTGAGTCTTTACAAACCTCAAACTCTGTACACACATCTATGTTCTTCTCATGTTTGTGTAGGGGGCAGACTCCAACATTTTTTCCCAGCATGGTCAGACCTGACGTCCGACACTTGGGTGCTCAATACAATATGGGGGTTTCACATAGAGCTTGTGGGGGATCCGGTAAGTATCCCCTCCCCCAGACCACTTTGCCTCTCTCGGCACGATCACACGTTGATCAACGAGGAACTGCTCGACCTCCTAGACAAGAGGGCGATAGAACAGGCACCCATGGGCAATGCTGGGGTTCTGAGCAATGTCGTTCCCATGGAGAAAAAAGGTGGCCTTATGCGCCCGGTTATAAACCTACGCCCCCTCAACACCTTGGTAAAGTATCGTCATTTCAAGATGGAGGGTATACATCTCCTGAGAGACCTACTCCTGCACAGAGTTTGGTTGGCGAAATTAGAGCTCAAGGAGGCCTACCTTACAGTCCCAGTGGCAGAAACATCTCTGGACCTTTTACGCTTCCAATGGCGCAACAATACCTGGCGTTTCACCTGCCTCCCCTTTGGCCACTCATCGGCTCCTTGGTGCTTCACCAAGCTACTCCGCCCGGCGATGGCCTGGCTGCGCAGTCGATGCATAAGACTTATCGTCTATCTAGACAACATCCTACTCATGGCTCAGGCTCAACAGGTCCTCATACGACACATCAAACTGGCAGTAGATCTCCTCTCCCATCTAGGGTTCATCATCAACTGGGAAAAATCCCGTCTGACCCCTACAACACGGATAGAATTCCTAGGATTTCTGGTGGACTCAGTACAAGAATCCTTGAGCCTGCCCACGAGCAAGGTTCATGATATCCGCAAGGAGCTGCGCAGGGCACTCCTCCGACCACAACTCACATTACGACAATTAGCTCGCTTGATCGGCCTCCTAGCTTCCTCCATCCAGGCAGTATTTCCTGCCCCTCTACATTACAGAGCCCTACAGCGACTCAAGATCGCGCACCTATGGGAGGGTGCGTCCTACACGGACCTGGTGACCCTGGACAGAGAGACAAAAGACAAAATCCGCTGATGGATTCTCAATCTGTCTGCTTGGAATGGCAAGGCGATCTTCGGCTCCCTGCCAGAGTTTACCATAGAATCGGATGCGAGCCTACAGGGATGGGGCGCTCACTGCGCAGGCGTCTCTACGGGAGGCCGCTGGTCGGAAACCAAAGCCCGGTTACACATCAATGCCTTGGAACTCTTGGTGGGCTCCTTCGCGATCCGCAGCTTCGCGAAAGGTCAGGCACATGGATGTATTCGCCTCCGCATGGACAATGTCTCAGCAGTGCGGTACATCAATCACATGGGCGGTACCCAATCGGCGCTCCTAGCCGGACTAGCAAAAGACTTCTGGGAATTCCATCTGGAACGGAAGTTGATGGTTCAAGCGGAATACTTGAAAATGTCCAGACTGACTGGAGTTCACGCTCTCGGACGCCAACGACTGGAAGCTGGACGTGGAGGTGTTCTCCACTATATCATCTCTGTGGGGTCCTTTTGCTATAGACCTTTTCGCATCCCGACTCAACGCCCAGCTCCCGCGTTTCTTCAGCTGGAGACCAGACCCATCGGCAAAAGCCGTGGATGCCTTCCTGCAGGATTGGCAAGAAGCCCCATTCTCGATGATCCCCCGCACCCTCATCCAGACCCGCCGCCAGCGGGCCGAACTAGTCCTCGTCACTCCTTTCTGGGGGACAGAGTCATGGTTCACACAACTATTGGAGATGACGGTGGATCATCCCAGATTGCTGCCAACCTTCCAGGACCTTCTTCGGAACCAGTCAGGGGATTGTCACCCCCTCCTGGTGGATGCCTCTCTCAGTCTACTGGCCTGGCGCATTTCAGGGGACCCTGGGAGATCCGAGGTGTTTCGGACTCTACTCAACGACTATTGGCGGATGCATGGGCTCCGGGCACTCGATGAGCATATGGGTCAGCCTGGAGAACTTGGGCTAGCTGGTGCATGGCTAGGAACGTGGATCCCGTTTCAGCCCCTGTGACCTTCATTCTGGATTTCCTGACATCCCTCTTTGAGGAAGGGAAGGTATACCGTACTATCAATTTATACAGATCGGCGATCTCCTCGACACACCAAGGCTTGGACGGAAACCCAGCCGGTCAACACCCACTAGTGTGCAGACTCCTCAGGGGCTCCAGACTTTCCCGTCCACCCAGGCCCCGCTATTCCTCCACTTGGGACGTTTCCACTGTTTTGTCCTTCCTTCTCACCTGGTCTCTGAATCCGGATCTCTCCCTACGCCAATTATCGGCCAAATTAGTTTGCCTCCTTTGCCTAATATCTTGCAAGAGAGTATCGGACGTCCGGGCCTTGGACCTCGACGCTAGATCATACACCCTGGACGGGGTAACGTTTACTATCAATAGACGGTATGTGATGGTTTTATTCTGCAAATTTTCCCACCCAGATCATCTGCATACATCCGGATACGGGTAGGTGGTAAGTGAGGCAATTGTTTGCACTTATACATGTTATACTTTGTCTTATGGATGCAAGGGCATTGGCATAACACTCGGGTGAGATAATGTATATTCGGCCTCTTCCGGCCTTGATAATGGTTCAAAGATCCAATTTAACCTCTGGGTTCCTGTCGCTTATGTTTTCGCAGCCTGACCCGGATCCGCACGATTCAGCCGGAGACAAGCTGCCACGCTCGGATGAAACAGTCCTTTTCCAGTGGAACCAGCTCATCATCGCCGAGTTATGGACTTGTGGACTCCCATGGGACTCACAGTTATACGGGTTACTAAAGCCCTACGTTTGTTGAGTTACCTACATGTTATGTTCTTCCGTTGTTAATTTTTCGTGTAGCACCTTCAGAAAGAGGAAAATGGGAAGGCGGACCAGGGTATTATACTGGACATAAGGGGCGTGGCCTATGTGTGAGGCATGCACTACCTTTGCTTTTTCATTTCTGTTAATGTTCTTTGCTGCTGTTGTGGACAGTAAAGAAAGGGATATGCAAATACTCGCCTCCGTGTCTTTATTAAAATCATGACTTTTCGTCATGCAATATCAAAATCATGTAATTAAACCACGTTCCATTTTTTATTGGAATTTCGCTTGTTCCTTAACTACCGGCCTTGTTGGTACTAAAGTTAGTTTCCAGTACCTAGCGATAGTGATTTTTGCAGCCATCAGTATATGAACTATCAAGGGGAGAGCTTATTGGCTGCTTGCCGAATGTCTAGTTGTAATAGACATGTCTGTGGTGAAAAAGTTAGGTCGACCAAAGTTAAAGATTTTATCTTAAGTAAAATCATTTTCCAAAACAGTTGAATAGGCCCACAGTCCCACCATACATGTAAGTAATTCCCACATTCTAAATTGCATCTCCAGCAATTAGAATCGTAGGGATTAGAAAATGTACTAATTCTACTGGGTACCAAATACCATCTATTTACAATTTTAAACTGACACTCTGCTAAGTTGAGGCAGTGTATATTTTTATAAACTAAATTTAAGGCATCTCTCCATTGTTTGTAGCTAATCTGGATGTCAAGGTCCCTCTGCCATGTTTTAATTATAGCTTCCAGGGGTTTGTCTGGGTCCCTTGATAAGAGTCTTATACCCATAGCTAACAGTTTATTTGGTGAGCTAAGTATATTTTCTAACCAGATTATTTGATTGGATCTTTCTCTAACAACATGCTGCTGGCAGAAACCTTTTAACCTTAGATAATAAAAACCTCCTTATTCTCTATATTGTGTCTCTGTTTTAAGGCTTGAAAATCCATCCAGGATTTTTTATCTAATAGATCTTGTATTCTATATACCCCCTTTTCTGTCCATCTTTGCAAATTAACATTAGACATATAATATGATAGATTCGCTAGTGGTAAGGAGGGAATTAACTTATTGTGTAGACCTATTAGGTGTCTGATTTTCTCCCAATCTTTTAAAGTGCCATTCACAACAGCACTGTGAGAGATAAACTTCGGTGGATCATCGTTTTTTGACTTAATCGTCCAAAAAAGTGGACTCAAATCTGAGAACGGACCTTCAATATAGGTTAGGTCTTGTTCTAATTTATACCACATCTCATTTTTAGCTTCGTTTAGTTGAGTAATAACCGCATGTGTGAAACTTGAGGCTTTTTGATAGTCTCTTAAAATGGGAACCCCCAGTCCCCCTAATTTCACTTTTAAAGATAGCCGATTCAAGCTTATTCTTGGGGATTTACCTAGCCATATATATTTATTCATAAAAGATTGTGCTAGTGTCATCCAACTTTCTGGACAAGGTAGAGGGACCATTCTAAATAGGTAAACCCATTTTGGTATAATATAGGACCTAATTACATTAATACGGCCCCACCACGAAATTTCAAGTTTTTTCCATTCTTTTAATTTCTTTGTTGTATATATTTAAGGAGTGGTAAAAAATTAAGTTCCATTATTCTGTTCACTTCATTTGCAATTTCAATCCCTAAATAGTTATTTGATAAATCTGCCCACCCAAATTCAAATCGATTTTTAAGAATACCTATGCAAACCGGGGAAATATTCACTGCAAGAGCAGTTGATTTATTAACATTTAATTTATACCCCGAATGCAATGAGTATTCATCCATACACTTTAATAGGGCAGTAGAGGAGTTCTGTGGATCTGTTAGGGTCAATATAACGTCATCCGCATATATTGTCAGTTTAATACAATCATTTTTGACATTAAGCCCCTTTATTGCCTCGTTCCTCCTTATTGCTCTCCCTATATTTCCAGTTAATCCAAAGACTTTTAGTACCGCATCGAGGATGTCCCACCTGACCCTCTCGAACGCTTTCTCTGCGTCCAGTGACAGGATCAGGAGGGGAAACTTTCTTGACTGAGACCGATCCACCACATCCACCAACCGTCTAACATTATATACTGAAGATCGTTTTGAAATGAAACCAACTTGGTCCCTATGAATTATATTTGTTATAATCCTATTTAATCTATCAGCAATTATTGAAGAATAAAGTTTTATATCTTCATTTAGTAGCGATATAGGTCTGTAATTAGTTATTAATTCTGGTGGTTTTTGTTGTTTAAGAATTGGAACTATATGCGCCTTTAGCATCTCATCAGGTATATTGCCTTTTGTCATAAAATCGTTAAAGATACCAGTCAATTTGCCTGCCAAATTTTCTTTTAAAGATTTATAAAAGATGTTACTGAAGCCGTCAGGACCTGAGGATTTATGCAATTTTAATTTATCAATGGCTCGAATAACTTCTTCCATCGCTATAGGCTCATTCAGGTTCTGAAGTTGAAGATTCAATATTTTAGGTAGATTTAAATGCTCTAAGTATTTTTTTTAGATCCACTGGCATTTGTCTATCTGGTAAATTATATAGTTTGCTGTAGAACGATTGAAAAAGCTTGACCTATTTTAGTTGGATCTAAAAGAGTAACATCATCTTGGATAATCTTAGTTACCCTCATCTTAATTGATTCTTTTTTTAATCTATTTGAAAGTAATCTATCCGCCCTATTGCCTTTATAATACCAGTTTTTCTAGGGAGAAATTTGCTTTCTGAATCAACAAATCATTTATTTTATCCTTAATGATCATCAGTTTTTGAGTGCGTTCTATACTAGGTTTATTTTTATTAGCACATACCAGTCCATCTAGTTCTATATATAGTTGCAATACATTTTTAGAACTTTTCTGCTTCTCCTGGGACCCCAATTTAATTAAATGTCCCCGAATTGTGCATTTATAAGCGCACCATATGAGTGTTAAAGGCAAATCATCCTTACTATTTTCATCGAAAAATAAATCAGTTGTTGTCTTAATTTGACTAAGATATAAAGTATTATTTAAAAGACGTTCATTCAATCTCCAATTAGATCTATTACTAGTCATTCCATCATCAATAACCATTATCACTACATTATGATCTGACCATGGTATGTTCTTAATAAAAGATTTTTTTTAAATTTTGGAGATCTCTGGATCTGAAATTATTAAATTGATTCTAGAATATACCTGATGTGCATATGAGAAACAGGTGAAATCATATTCTGTAGGGTGAAGGATACGCCAGAGGTCTAAAAGACCTATTGCTAAATGTTTTCGCAGAATTTCTTAAATGTGTGTTACAGTGATCTCTAATTAGGCTCTTTCTGTCCAGATCCGGATTAAGGATACAGTTAAAGTCCCCTAGATAGATTACTTTCCTTTGTCTTATTCTGTCAACTCTATCAAGTATTTTCCGAATAAACTTTATTGGAGCTTGATTTGGGGCATAGATATTAGCGATCGTATCAACCTGGTTATTGATTTCACAAATTAATATGTGAAACCTACCTTCTAAATCTTCTACCTGATAAATACATTTAAAGGCCACTCTTGTTGAAATAAGTGTGGCAACTCCTCTTTTTTTTTATTACACATAGATGAGGAAAAAATATAAGGATACTCTTTAGATTTTAATCGCTGCTTGCCCGTCCGCTCCCAGTGTGTCTCCTGGACTCCGCATATCGAAATTGCCTCCTCTTTTAAAAAACTAAGGAGGATATTTCGCTTCTGTGGTGAATTTAAGCCCCTCACATTTAATGATGCTAATTTTACCATTGACATTTCGGATCTACTTTTAAACAAACAATCTCCCCTAATTCCAGCATGATGTTCTAAACAAAATATGACCAATCAATTATAATCAACCACCTTAGCGGTTGGAGGGAAGCATAGAAAAAAAAAATACCCTAGAACTTCAGTCCCCATATTTTATATTGTAAACTGTCTATTTTAAGAGCAGCTAAATACCTTTATAGCAATTCAATTAGCCTTTAGGTATTAAAACTAGAGCTATATTATTGCTTTGTACAGGTTAAACCTTCAGAAGCGGGAGAGAGAAAAAAAAGGAAATATTAATCTTATAATGCTTAGTTAAACGAAGATATGTATATGTTACTCCAATTGCTTAATTTACCTCCTTGTTTAATATACATGGAAAATATATGTAATACTGTATGCTTAAAAGTCTTCCCATCTCACACTCCTGTATATACAAAAAAAAAAAAAGTATGGAAAAATACAAAGTGGGGGATAGGGTTCTCCTATAATACATAAGAGTAGGAATATGTAAAACCGCCCTAATTCACCCTACATTAATTATCCATTCTCCGTGAAACTTTAATATATATCACTCATGTACTATCCCATATTGCAAATAAATCACCCTGCATTTATTATCAATTATTCAAAAAAACAAACAAAATCTTTTCTATATCTCTATACATTATTATCCTGTGTTACACTCATATGAATAGTCCTCAAACTATGTTCAACCTCTTTATTAATTTTTTTCCAAGTGGTCTTGTAGAAATTAATGTAATCCCTACACTTCCCCCCTTATATACGCGTAAACATACTTCAAATGCGATTATTAAGTGTATTTATAACCTGTGAATGCATTAACATATTTTTAAGTGCTTTGTCATCTAACATCATATTTGTGACCAATAGTAACTGTAGCTAATTTAGTGAGTCACGTAAAAATATCCTATTGTGTGCAAAATAATCGTGTATCAAGCTACTAATAGACACTTCGTTTCTTTTCTCCCTTTTTCCTCCCTTCTTTCCCCTCCCGCCTCCATATATCCTCCGTCTATATGGCTCCTCTATTGCCACCGTATCACCCTCTTATAAATAAACTTTAAATTCAGCCTCATTTACAGAGGAAAAATAAATATTTATCTATACATACTAATAGTATGTTATGTGTATAATCCATATAGTTGTCTAGCTAGGTTGAAATAGTGCAAAAGATAATCGAAACAGTAAAAAAGGGGGGGGGGGGATTTCCTATAAAGTATACATATATGGATGGATGTATATATATATATATATATATATATATATATATATATATATATATATACACACACACACTCATACATATATTTAGTAGATATATATATATATATATATATATATATATATTAAATAATATAAGCTAGGGAATTGATAAAGAAAACTATAAAAAATCTAAAGGACAAAAGATTTATAAAAAATGGTAAAGCTCAAAGTCCCTATTTAGACCATAAGGTAGGAGGGAGTTCAAGGTGAAAATCCATTTCATCTCCGCTTTTCCCATAGCGGTGATGAGATCTTCCCCCATCCAATTTGTGGTAATTTGCTGTATACCTAAAAAAGTAAGTTGACTAGGGTCCTTATTATGTTTTGTCCTAAAATGGTTGGAGAGACTATGTTTTTTAAATCCGATTTTTATATTTCGGAAATGTTCTTGGATCCTCACATATAAAGTCCTAGCAGTTCTACCCACATATAAAAGTCCACATGTGCAAATTATTAAGTAGATAACATGACATGTGATTAGTTGTTTGATGGAAAATATTTGTTCATTATGAGGATGTATAAATTCTTTATTGTGTCTTCTCTTATTCTTTGTGCTAGCACAAGCTACACAATTGCCACAGCCAAAAAAAAAACAATTTTCTTCATTAAATGGTTGTTCTTTATATAAATGGCTGTGGACTAAATTTTACTCAAACTTTGAACTCCCCTATAAATAATTTGAGGTTTATCAGGGAGTACTGAATTTAAAATGTCATCATTTTTTAAAATAGGCCAGTTACATAGTTACATATTTACATAGCTGAAAAGAGACTTGCGTCCATCAAGTTCAGCCTTCCTCACATTTGTTTTTTGCTGTTGATCCAAAAGAAGGCAAAAAAAAAAAACACAGTTTGAAGCACAATTTCGCAACAAGCTAGAAAAAAAATTATTTCTTGACCCCAGAATGGCAGTCAGATTTATCCTTGGATCAAGCAGGTATTACCCTACATTGAAAGATTATATCCTTGAATATTCTGTTTTTACAAGTATGCATCTAGTAGCTGTTTGAACATCTGTATGGACTCTGATAAAACCACTTCTTCAGGCAGAGAATTCCACATTCTGATTGTTCTTACAGTAAAAAAACCTTTCCTTTGCCTTAGACAAAATCTTCTTTCTTCCAGTCTAAACGCATGGCCTCGTGTCCTATGTAAAGTCCGGTTTGTGAATAGATTTCCACACAATGGTTGGTATTGGCCCCGAATATATTTGTATAATGTTATCATATCCCCTCTAAGGCAAAGTTTTTCTAAACTAAATAGGTTTAAATTTGTTAACCTTTCTTCATAGCTGATATGTTCCATTCCTTTTATTAATTTTGTAGCCCGCCTCTGCACTTTTTCTAGGGCCATAATATCCTTCTTTAGAACAGGTGCCCAAAATTGCACAGCATATTCGTCCCGAGAATGAATGCCCTTTTTCATGCATGACAATACCTCACTGGCCTTGGCCACTGCTGATTGACATTGCACATTGTTGCATAGTTTGTTGTCTATAACAATTTCCAAGTCCTTTTCATGTGTTGTTATCCCTAATTAACTTCCATTAAGGGTATACGTTGCTTGTGTATTCTTTACGCCGAAGTGCATAACTTTGCATTTTTCAACATTAAATTTCATCTGCCATTTGAGTGCCCAGTCCTCCAGTCTATCTAAATCCCTCTGAAGGAAAGTAATATCTTGTTCACATTGTATTATTTTACAAAGTTTTGTGTCATCTGCAAACACTGAAACATGACTGTCAATGCGGTCTTCAAGATCCTTTATAAACATGTTAAATAGAAGGGGTCCCAGAACAGACCCCTGAGGGACACCACTTGCCACCTCTGTCTATTGTGTGGAGCTGTATCAAATGCCTTGGCAAAATCCAAATAGATCACATCCACTGCAACACCCTGATCTATACTTACTTCTTCGTAGAACGCAATCAAGTTAGTTTGACATGACCTGTGCTTCATAAAACCGTGCTGATTTTTGCTGATAACCATGTTCTTCTCAAGGAATTCTTGAATATTATCCCTTAATAACCTTTCAAATATTTTACCAGCCACAGAAGTTAAGCTCACAGGTCTATAATTTCCAGGCAAGGATTTTGAACCCTTTTTGAATATAGGAACCACATCTGCCTTCCTCCAATCCTCCGGAACACTTCCTGAAAGAAAAGAATCTTGAAAGATTAAAAACAGAGGTTCACTTATTTCTACACTTAGTTCCTTAAATACAAGTGGATGGATACTGTCAGGCCCTGGAGCTTTGTTTATATTAACTTTCTTTAGTTGCTGCAGCACCTTGTCTTGAGTTAACCAATTACAATTATTCTGCAAGTTTTTAGTAGCAATCATTTGCACATCTATTGCCATGGGTTCTTCCTTAATATATACGGAGGAGAAATAGTTATGTAACATTCCTGCCTTTTCCTGGTCTTCATTAACCAACACCCCCGTTTCAGTTTTTAGTGTACCTACACTTTCATTTTTGGGTTTTTTAGAATTTATGTACTTAAAAAATGCTTTGGGGCTGGTTTTGCTCTCTTTAGTATTTAGTATTTGTTGATAATTTTTCGGACATCGTTATGTCGACAATTAAAATCACAAATAAACTAAATTTTTTCATTTCTATCGTTCGTTTTGATTTTATTAGAGATCAGGAGTTTGTTTCTACTTTTTTGAAGGGTTTCCTTAAAAGCCATATTTATGGAACCGCAGAGCTGAGCGGCAGCAATTCTTAACAGCTCCTGCGAGCAGAATTTTAAAAAGCGTGATACCCATACTGAAATGGCACCCAAACGCCAGCTAAGAGCCACCAAGCGATGGGGAACGTCGGGACACACAAAACGGTACATTACAAGCGACAACCGACCCGACGACCGCCGTTCACACTGGTGAGGCCTACTGGCATGGCAGAAGCAGGAGAGGTGGCCGCTCTCCTGCTGCCAGGATCAGAGGGGAGACAGACTCAGAGCCAGGGGCGGGCTGGGCCGGGGGGCAGGGAGGCAATTGCCCCCCAGGCCGCCCTAAATAATTAGAAAAATGGCCACTGTAGGGCCGGTCCTGGGCGCCAGGAGGAGGGGGTGCCGCGCAGAGCAGGCTGATAGCCTGTCACAAGGAGCCCAGCAGGTGGCCAGCTGGCCACTTACAGTGCCCCAGTAGCAAGGCAGAGTAGGCACCTGCTTGTCCCAGATGGCAGGTGCCTACTCTGCAGCAATATACCGGCCGGGTGAGGAAGAAGGCATGCAGCGGCGAGGGAGCTCTGCTGATGATCTTCCTGCTCCCTCGCGCGCCCTCTCTGTTGATGTCGGGAGCCGGAATATGACGTCATTCCGGCCCCGCATCACTAAACTGCGCGAGGAAGCAGAGAGGAGCAGGAATATCATGGAGGAAGTCACTGGACCCCAGGGAAAGGACCCAGAGCACTCCTAAAGGTAGGAGCAACAAGAAATAAAATAAATTTGTGTGTGTGTGTCTGTAAGTGTGTGTGTGTGTGTCAGGAAGTGTAAGTGTGTGTGTGTGTCTGAGTGTGTGTGCGTGTGTGTGTGTGTGCGTGTGTGTGTGTCTGGAAGTGTGTGTGTGTGTGTGTGTGTCAGGAAGTGTAAGTGTGTGTGTGTGTGTCAGGAAGTGTGTGTGTCAGGAAGTGTAAGTGTGTGTGTGTGTGTGTCTGGAAGTGTGTGTGCGTGTGAGTGTGTGTGCGTGTGTGTCTGGAAGTGTGTGTGTGTGTCTGGAAGTGTGTGTGCGTGTGTGTCTGGAAGTGTGTGTGCGTGTGTGTCTGGAAGTGTGAGTGTGTGTGTAAGTGTGTGTGTGTGTGTGTGTCTGGAAGTGTGTGTGTCAGGAAGTGTAAGTGTGTGTGTGTGTGTGTGTCTGGAAGTGTGCGTGTGTGTGTATGTGTGTGTCTGGAAGTGTGTGTGTGTCTGGAAGTGTGTGTGTGTGTGTCTGGAAGTGTGTGTGTGTGTCTGGAAGTGTGTGTGTGTGTGTGTGTGTGGAAGTGTGTGTGTGTCTGGAAGTGTGTGTGTGTCTGGAAGTGTGTGTGTGTCTGGAAGTGTGTGTGTGTCTGGAAGTGTTTGTGTGTGACTGTCAGGGACGTCTTTCCGCATGGGGCCCTACCGCACTGCCCAGCATGCCCGGCCGACAGGGAAGATCCTTTGATCTCCCCTGCCAGCCAACGGAGAGGTGGCCTTGTTTTCTGGCCTTGTGCCGATGAGGGAGATCTCAATTCAATCGGGGAGAGAGGTAGCTGCCTAGGACCCAGGGCTGCAGGAGAGGCCGACCTGTAAGGCAGATCGTTCCTCCCGCAAGCAGGCTGTGTGGAGCGTTGCAGCGCATTACCATTGCAATGCTCCACACAGCATTCTGCGTGCAGTAGGACAGGAGATAGCCTGCAGCCAGACAAGCTGCAGGCTGTACAGAATTCACAACTGGACCACCAGGGCTGGCTGTGTCCCAGCCTCTTTCACCAAAGGTAAGAAGAAGGGTGGGGGGGACATATAGATTTTATTTAACGTATAGTAGTATTAAAAAACAAAAAACATTTGCTACCTGCACCCCTCAAACACACACACAGCACCCAACACACATATAGCACTCCACACACACGCAGCACCCCACTCACATAGCACTCCACACACACACACACACAGCACCCCACTCACATAGCACTCCACACACACACACAGAACCCCACACTCACATAGCATTCCACACACACACACCGCACCCGTACACACAAACACATACACTGCACCCCTCACTGTTGTGTGTGTGTAATCAGCCGTTTGTGTATGTATTCAGCCGTCTGTGTGTATGTTTGTGTATGTTTGTATTCAGCGGACTGTGTATGTATTCAGCACTCTCTATGTGTACTCAGCAGTCTGTGTGTGTGTGTGTCTATTCGTCAGTCTGTATGCGTGTATTCATCAGTCGTCGTGTGTATGCATTCAGCAGTCGGTGTGTGACTGCATTCGGCAGTCTGTGTGTATGTATTGAATGTATGCATTGCATTTGTTGGAGGTACTTCTAAATATAATCTTCGTTGTATCTATAATTTACATTTTTATTCCTGTAAGTTGTGTAGGCAGGGCCCCAGTGCACTGCTTTGCCCGGGGACCCATAATGTTGTTAAGATGGCACTGGTGTCTGTCAGTGTGTGTGTGTGTGTGTGTCAGCAAGTGTGTCTGTCAAGTAAGTGTCTGTCAGTGAATGTGTGTGTGTGTGTGTGTGTGTGTCTGTCAGTGTGTGTGTGTATGTGTCTGCCTGTCAGTGAGTGTTTGTCAGGGTTTGTGTGTGTATGTTATTGAGAGTGAGGGCCAGTGTGTCTGTCAGCAGGGCCAGCCTTTGAGGTGTGCAAGCTGTGGGGTCATGTAGGGCGCAATAACAACAGAGGCGCCCGGGGGCCAACACAGCTCACAAGTTTTGGACACCAGCATATTTAATTTAAACGATTCCCTGGTGGTCCATTGGTGCGCACCAGCAGTAGGTGCAGTCAGATCATATCCCTTGTGGTTCCGGTGCTCAGTTAGTGAGTCAGGGCACAGGCTCAGAGATTCTCAGCCTGCGCTCTAACAACATTGAAAGTCGGAGCCGCAAAGGAGTGGGTATGGCAAAGAGCTACTGATTAGCATAACATCAATATCCGTTATAAAACCAGGAAAATGTGGCCATGGATGGTGAGCTAATTCAGGGGTGCAATGGGCCACTTGACTGGATTTGCCCCCCAGGCCTGAGGCTGCCAGCCCTCCCCTGCTCAGAGCCCACGCTCCCCCCCCTTTGGACCAGCGGGGGATATCCCGGTCCTACCCCCCAAGCTTAACCGGTCACACAAGACCCAAGCGACAGGACTACAGAGTCCGGAGGCTGCATACGAGGGCGGCAAAATGGCGGCCGGCCCACGCACCACTGCCACATATCTGATCAGAAAGGAAACTGAGCGCCGGTATGACCTTATATTCCAGGCACTATGGAGAAAGCTGGAAACCCTCCTGCGGTCCCCGCAAGCGGAAGCCTCACCTGGTGTTATACTACAGAGGCCAAAACGAAGGAGCACTGAGATGGATGGGACACCCCTCACCCTCAAAATGGCCACTCATAAGAAAGGGCCTGGCCCAACTGCACCCGAAAGGAGCAAAGCTGCGACCAAACCCAGACCGCACAGAGCCCGCAAAGCTAAGCGGACCCCCAAGAATCCACACCAAAGGCAACCTCACCGAAAAGCTGTAGTCCAACACGGACTTAAGAGGAGCATTACACTGCCACATCGAGCCAGCAACAGCAAGCGACCGCACCGACTTGCGCAATCCACTGCCGGGACCTCAAGACACTCACCAGGCGAACCTGTGACCCTCACCGCCACTCCACTCCTCTGCACACTCGGAACGCAGAACGAGAGCCTCCAGCGCAGGGCGCAGGCTTTTGCTCTGCCCACACGAGGCGTCGGCTGAACGGTAACGCGAGAGGGGGACTCTCCCTAGGGTAAATGTGCAGCCAGATATCCACACCTGATTGCACGCTAGCCTGCTTGACTGTGCAGCATCCCCATAGGAGACTCACATAGGCTGGCAGGACTGCCATTTTTCGCTGACCACCCAAACCCCTTGATAAGCATTTCACACCATCCGTCTTAGCTAAAGGCCCATACCGACCCACTTCTGTCGAGCAGATGACCCTCCGAATGGACCCTCTTCACTTTCCATAACCTGGTATTACCCATGCTATGACTTCCACGGATGGACTCTGAGCCACCTCAGCGGGGTATTGGCTACCCTTCCGGGACCAGCATCATGCCACTACTCCAACTGTGACTGTGGGATGAACATCTATGTTTTATAGTTATGTTTCTAGCTGCTTATATATTCTTAAGACACATACCCTAGCTGACAGCTATTACATGCATTATTCCAGCATAGATTGTTTTTCATAGTTCAGCCTTGAAATGCATAAACGTTTATGTCTCGAATCACCTAATCGCCACTAACTAACCAGACACGGCAGATTATTGTTAAACTCCACAGGGAGCTCCTGGTAAATCAACTTACGTGAATTAATCAGGGATAGGAACACCCCGCTTCAGTCATATGTAACCTGTCCGCTTCATTTAGAATAAGAATAATTTAAGATTTCTCTGCCTAGCATCTGACACAGCATATTAACCCACTATGTAAAAACCAAAACGTTGTTTTTCTTTGTTGTGTCTTGCAATCTCACTAAGCAAAGTTCATTATTACTGTTTATCTCCTTACTTTAAAAAAAATTTGTGTGCAAGATCTCATGTCTACCCCTCTGTACAAATGTGCCTAACGTGCTAGAGGATTGCCTTTGGGGTACCTCATTAGCAACTGTTATCACTGTGCGCACTTCAAAAATAAAGAACTAAAAAAAAAAAAAAGCCATATTTATTTTCTCTACAATCATTAAGAATTTTATTAGATTGTTGATTAAATATTTCTTCTTCTGTACAATTTCGTTTTATCCCTAATAGTTGTGACTTCGGTAAAAGTGGCAGCTCCCTTCTTTTACATAACTATTAACGTCTACTGGTTTAAAAAAAGTCTTGGTTTTAATTCGGTTATTTTCCACATAAATATTTAAATCTAAAAAGTTTACATTGGTTTGACTAAAATCACTTGTTCATTGGATGCCTCCATTCATTGTTATTTAAAAAGTTAAGAAAGTCCTGGAGGGAAGATGAATTCCCCTTCCATATAAAAAATATATCGTCAATATACAGACGGTAGAGCACCAGATTTGCATCCCAGTCATGTCCATTAAAAACATGTTGTTCTTCCCATTTTGACATAAAAAGATTAGCGTAACTGGGTGCAAATCTGGTAGCCATCGCCGTGCCACAAATCTGTAGATAAAAATTATCCTCAAACCAAAAATAGTTATTTAAAATCCAATGAATTCCTTTCAAAATAAAATAAATTTGTGTCTGAGGAAATTTTTTTTAAGTTTCTTAAAAATATCTAGTTGATAAACACCCCTTTTCATGCGAGATTATTGTATACAGGGAACTGGCATCTGAGGTAACTAGGAGGAAATCCTCTTCCCAGACCAGATCCTTTAAAATATTCAGAAGATCTAGACTATCCTTCAGATGACTTGGACACCTGTGAACCATAGATTGCAAGCATCTATCTACATATTGGGAAAGTTTGCTTGATATAGATCCTATCCCTGAAATAATGGGGCGTCCTGGTGGTCTCTTTTTTTTGTGGACTTTTGGAAAATCATAAAAAACGGGGGTCCTTGGATTTAAAATATTTAAAAAATTATATTTTTTTGTTCAAAATCCGTAGCATTTTTCCATCATCTATTAAAGAAATATAGCTTTTTAAAAAATTCACTAGTGGGTCCTTATTGAGTATTTGGTAGATATCTCTGTCTCCTAGCAGTCGAAGTGCTTCACAATGCCTCCACCCTTGTCTGCCGGTTTAATGACTAAGGTGTTATCTTGTTTAAATGCTTTTAAGGCTGCTCTTTCAGCTTGATTAAGGTTCAATTCTTGGTGATTAGGTTTTTGTAAATCATACATAACCATTTTTTCAAACGTAGTTATCTCATTCGAGATTTCCCCCATTGGGAACATTTTTGAGGGATCTTTTAGTTTGGTGTGTTTACATTGACTATCTTCATTAGGATCATTTGGTTGGTTCAAATATACTCTGCTGCCACCTCCATCTGCCTCCAAGGAAGGTGTACCCCCCCCCCCTTAGTGGGTAACAAGTTGATTTTACCCATAGCCAGGTTCATTAGGCTCTGGAAAAGGAAGAAAAAACACCATCACCTATGAGATCTGAGCCAGTTCCACATTTGTGAGTTTAAATTGCAACCACTTTTCCGTTTTATGTATTATATTATTGTATTATTATGTATTATACCAAACATACTTCACCATTGGATATATATTCTTTCTTTCTTAGATATTTGATATGGGGATTACCTGAGACCCCTTGATTAGGGGTGTAACGGATCACCTGGCACCCCGACTGAGTACCTCCGTTAATGGATGCTCCTAGTGCTTCCTGAGGACTCCAAGCACTCTGGCAGACACCACAATCACCGAATCCGAGAAACCTTTAAATTCTCCCAAGCATATGAATGCTGTAGACCATTGAATAGGAACCATACAAATAGGCTTATACTCCTAGCAGTCAACTGGAACAGCATACAATAAATCCTTCCCCCAATAATGAGACGACACATCACTTTGAGGGTAAAACAGGAACTCTGGACTGGCTCATCCAGCCTGGCTTTTATTTCCAACTCACACATACAGGCCACACCCAGGGGGAGGCATAAAAGAACCAATGACATAGATGTTACCTCCCACACATCTCCTCCCCTTAGTGTGACACAAGGGGTAAGTACTTTTTAGTGCTCCACTGGGTTCCTATTCTCTGATTTACCCCATTCAATCCCCATTTTCTATTTTTCTACAGTTTTGGGATTAGAAAGATCCTTAAGTGTTGTAGCAGCTATTATTATACACTGTTTCTTTAAGCACCACTATACACACAAACTACCTCTAAACTCAGACAGCCACTAGAGGGACTTCCAGGTTCTTAAAACCCAAAGTGTTTTAAACGATGCTGTACGTCCTCACACTATGCACTAAAAAAAATGTGGAACTACAAGATGACCTTTCTTTGTTAAGCTGACCTAAGCTGTCAGTTTGACCTAAGCTGTCAGTGCTATGAAGGAATCTCCAATTGCATACTCACCTGGATCGAGATGAAATCAGACAAGATGGCGGATGCAACGGTGCCTGTGGCACGAGGCCCAGCTCCATGCCGTACAGCAGACTCGACTTACCTCTTCTGCCACATCTTATCTAAATTGGAGGTGAGGATAAAACTGTCGCACCCGGTCCAGGTACAGGTAGGGGACGAAGGAAGATATCACAGAGGGAGGCGTGAGGGACCCCTTCCTCACCACTCTACTACATCGGCAGCTGTCCCTTCCATCACCAACATTCATACACGGAGACCCACCCAGAAGCTCACCTCAATATCAAAGTGAGGCGATGCCGTTCACTCCAGATACCCTGGCCTGCATGCGCTCTTCTGGACGGGAAGACCAAGACGCTTGGAGCTCTGTGAGCAGGCGACACCTCAAGGCATTCTGCTCCATGGGTCTTGGACAGGGAGGAAGCGGTTCAACTAGAGCACAGCAGTGCTGCTCACTCAAGTGGACTGCACAAACGTGTGAAATGTATACCAGCTTGGGCATAGGATGACTGCCTCCTCATGTGCTGCCCAGATGTGTTGACACTGTGCCCTCCCTATCTCTGGCACTGCAAACCTCCTCTTACAGATTTGATATTATTTTCCTTAGCCTGCCTAACACTGCTCCTGCTTGCTCATAATCTCCACACTGACACAGCAGTTTACTCAATCTACTGCTAGCACTCTTATTCTTGAAACCGGTACTTTCTCTGGTTAGACCTATGCTTCAGCCGGTTTCTTAAAATATGCACTTTAATTTGCCATGACACTGTATCTACCAATGCTGTCGTGGCATCACAAGCCTGTATGTTATTCCTTGCCCTTTGAAAATTGGAATTATATACACACTAAAACTAGAATATGACCTGAAAAAAAAATAAAACAATTCTAAATCGTATTGTACTAGTCAGGTCTAAGTTACTTGTAAGGAAAATGGAAAGAGAAAAAATCAGCGCTAGATTGCCACACAAGAAAATAATAGTAAGGCTGCAATCCTTAAAGGGGAGTCCCCTATAATCCCCTAATGATAAGAAATGATGCAAAATAGAACAAAAAAAGGTTGCGCCTAAAATATACAGTAAAACATATAAGAGTGTATATAATAAATAATATAAAATAATACAATTTAATATTAAATATTAAATGAAATATAAATGGATAATTGGCAATAGTCCAAAACACTTATCATAAGTCCATAATGGTAGATGCCATGTATAAGAACAGGGATCCTGAGGCGTAAAATGGGGTGTGTCTTCACAAAGGTGTCCTTGAAATCCAGTGAAGTAATATGTGGAGAAAAAAAAACCAAGAGGAACTCCAATGGCACAGTATATAGATGAATAAAATGGTAAATAAAATAAAAGTAGTCTTACTCACACTTTTCAGAGCTAGAACCTAGCTCTGATATAACGCACGTGAAGTGGAATAATCCCCACTCAAGGATATGCGGAGTAATATTGATTGGCGAGTATCTGGCTCAGATTCAACGTCCAAGTTGGTATTATTCGACCCAGGGAGATAAAATAAAGTATATAGTGCTCTCCGTATACTAATTAAAAGGTATAAAAAGAGAATAAATATACTACTCACAGTATATAGAGCAGGCTTGTACTGCTCAATGTAGGCGCTTGGGTGGTATCATCCCCACCTAAGGATTCTTTTTATATTTCCATTTATATTTGATTTAATATTTAATATTAAATTGTATTATTTTATATTATTTATTATATACACTCTTATATGTTTTACTGTATATTTTAGGCGCAACCTTTTTTTGTTCTATTTTGCATCATTTCCTAAGTTACTTGTAAGCCCGGAGAGTCTGTGACACACTCACCAGGTGGAAAATGTCTACTTGCAGTGGCTAAATTTTCACTTACCAATGGCTAGTGGAAAGTGGAAAAGTTGAATGGCTAGTGCAATTCATAGTCATCTGTGTATATTCCACTCTTTATTTATAGTGATGTAATTTCCTTAAGAGGTGTTTAGAGTCCTATAAATAATAATTAAGATTTTATATATTCTATTTCATCCAAAAAGTCTACATGTTTAGACAAGTCTTTCCCCAAAAACCTAGTTCTACAGTTGGAACAACAATTTAGGAATTCTTGTAAATTATCAGACTGTTGTTCATTTTAGTTTGCGTAGGTCATTTGGCCACTAGGGGGAGAAGAAACACTGTGTACCAAGTCATATGTATTTATTTGTTCTCAAAGAAAGTGTCTAACAGTTTTACCCATAGCCAAATTCTGTTGCTATTAAACAGCTAATTCACATGATCAGTAAGCACTCAGGTGCCAATGAACAGATGGTGTTTTGTAGCTCACAAATTAATAACAGAACACAATGAAAGAAAGGCATCAGTGTATAAAAAAACAAAACCCTGAGCTTGGTCACATGATGTAAAATGTCGGTTCTATCGGAGATATCAGCAAGCTTTAAATTAATTTTCATTTTAAGCAGTTTTCCATGCGTATATATTATTTTTATGATGTAACCTTTAGTGTTCCACAAGAAGAAGCACTACATTCCATAAGGGTTATATAGAAAATTTATCATCATTTGGTAGTATATACAGAGAGAGAAAAAATGTGTCTGTGTATATGCATATATACACAGACACATACGCACAACAAAATGAACGAAAGCACTCATAGGTCTTGCAGTAAATCGTGTATTAACCAAAACTCACAACAAACATCACCATTTCAGCCACTGAGGCCTTTACCAAATATATACTGACCTTTACAATTTACCTCTTCTATATGTACCTGGGGCACATGGCCTTCCACTCGCCAAAGAATAAAAGAATATATCATTAAAGGATTGGTTGAGTATAAGGAGTGTGATATATGTGGTGTGTATGGGACAGACATGGGGTAGATGGCTAGGTGTGACGTGTTTATGTGCTGACTGTGTGTGATGTGAGTGTGGGGAGATTGAATTGTTGAATTGTGACCTTAGCCCAATGCACACATTTACATTTTGCATTAAGTAAACTAAATAAAAAATCCCCCCAATTTCCTCTTGGTTTTCTGCAGCGAGGAGGGTAAAATCCCTGCTGGTCCACTCTGAGCACCCACTGGATATACAGCATGTGCTTCCCCACCAGAACACCAGGGATTTATCATTAAAAAAGTGCCACAGTCAATATGTTAAATATAAATTACAGGTTTGCAAGGGGGTAGGGGGTAAGCATGAATGGGCCAGGCAAGGTAATATTACACCCACAATATGTACACTATTATTCATATGAGCTAACAATGTTCAGCATCAGGTCTAATACAGATAAAGAAATTGTAAACTTGAAGAAGAGTTTGTACCTTCTTAAAGGTACAGAACCTAATAAAAACAGGGTCAATGTTGAAGGCTTTTTAAAATGCGAGTTGGATGGTTTATAAAACACATGACAAATACAAGATTTTGATGCAACATTCCAATAATTTTATGTTTGTTCTCTTTTGGGTCTTAAACATGATTGGCTCTCCTTTTCAAGGTTAATTAAATATTTTATATTTTGCATCTTTTGAGGCGCATTCACCAGAAATGTATTTTACTTTAATGCAAATAAACCTTCAGTTGCTTTTTGCAAGTGAATCATAGTGCTGCCATGATTAAAGCAAATATATAATAAAAAATTAAATAAATAAAAATCTGATGTGGAGCCACAACATTACTGTAATGGAGATAGTTTGCAATCCGAATGGTTTTGTCTCATTCAGACTTTAAAAAAACATTCTCTAAGTCCGTTATACTTTCAGTACAGCTACTCTGTCTTTGAACTTGAAATTCTTCTTGAATTCACACGTGAATTAATAACCCTGTTAATTCTGTGGCTGTTTAATTTGGAATTTGTTTAAAATTGTTGAAATTGATAGAAATTCACTATCATAGGGTTAGTCACAAAAGAGAGAATTCAGAGCGAAAATCTGGTACAACCCTGTATACTATTCCAGTCATCGAACAGTGTAACCACAATAATAAGAGTGAGTGGAAGCTCTGGTGCACAACTGAGCAAACACATAATACATACAACTGAGGACAAATACATTGTCTAGTTTGAAAAAAATAGATTCATCACAGGTGCTCAATTGGCAGCTTTATTAAATAGTACATGCAAAACACCATCTCCATGTCAACAAAGAGGTGACTCTGGGATGCTGGCCTTTTTTTTTTTTAATTCTTTATTTTTGTTGTGCATAAATATATCACAGACAGGTCAGAGGTGCCCCAAGAGCAGTCCTCCAGCTTTTCCCACGCTCAACATGCGGGGCATAAGATGAATAAGCACAGTTTATAATATTTAAAAATAACTCGAGAAACAGTCGCTTGTATAGGTAGCTATTTGGTAAATTTAGGATAGATCTATGCAACATACAATATATCTTGTGAAGATAAACTAAAGCATTATGATTAGGCATTAACAATTCTGGTATATAACGTTAGGAGTAGGCCATAAGCATGCATTGATTAGCAGTAGGTAGAAGGTAGCTACATCACATTAGTGCTGGTAATGCGTCGGCTATACACTAAATTTCTAAACAGTTGCTTCACAGGCTGAAACAAGGTTAAAACAAGTGGGCACTGCCAATGCTTAACAGTTTGAGGTTAACCACGTTAGTGTCAGCTTTTATATGAACAGAAGAGAAAGTAACGTTGGCTATGGGCCATGTGGTCTGTCCCTTCTGTGTGTTGCAGAAGATGAGGCCTCCCAGCAGTCCATGTTGTTTAGCCTACTCCCCGTCTAGAGGCCCGTATCATGGCCCTAATTGTGCTATTACAGGGTACTTGCCGCTGAGTGGTCAGGACCATGAGCTGTATCAGTGTCTGGTTCGTGATGCCTTGGTGTCGCGGGTCAGCTTGCTGGGAGCGGCTGCGGTAATCATATTTCAGACCCCTGAGGGAAGCAGGAGGCCATCCACGATCTCTGGGTGTGGTAAGTCTCCGTTTGGCAGTGAATTTGCGGGTTTGGCGACTCTGCCGGTCCGAGGGCCTTGCAACTGCTTAGTAGAGAACCTCTCTCCATCAAGTACTTGTGTCCCCGGTTGGGAGCAGCTCCCCGATAGCGTGGGTGATGCGTGGTGTGCTGTCCCTGCCTAGGCCGTGACCTAGGATGGCGTACCTTGGCAGCGCCAGGCTTTTTGCGTCGTGGCACTCTCCGAGGCGCTTTCTTCCTCTGCTTGGCCTCTAGTGTTGGGGCCATGTCTTGTGGGCGGTTTGCAGGTGGCCTCGCTTCAGAAGCGCGTTCTCGGCGGGCAAGTTTGGCCCAGAAGTCCTGCAGTATGCGGTCGATCCTTTCCGCTAACGGGGGTAGTCTGGTGCTGGCCGCGTGGCTGCACGCGGTGTCCGCCATGTTTTTCTCAGGGTGATTCCCTGATGCTTGGTTGTCGCTTGTGTTTGCCGGGATATCCCCCGCCGGCATGGGGGGGGGGAGATAGAATCCTCCGGGGAGACCTTAGTCCAAGAAGGCTGCAGTTGCGGAGGGATCGGCCGCCTCCCTCGTGTCGCCTGCTGCTGCCCTCCGTAGGCCTCGGGTCGATCTCCGGTAAGAGACTGTCGCTGGCAGTCGGGACTTTTGGCTGGCAATGTTGTTTCGGTGAGCCCCTTAGGTTGGGGCTGTTGTGTACGTGGAATTGAGGGCTTTGTCTCACTTAATTCGGTGTCTTTTAGTTTTTTGCCTTGGAGCCCATGTTGTGTGCGACTGCTCGGCATGGCTGCCAGGCTCAGCCCCGGGATGCTGGCCTTTTAACTAGATTGCAAAGATAAAGCCAATAAAAAGAAAACATTAAGATGGGCAAAAGAACACAGACACTGGACAGAGGATGATTGTAAAATAATTTTATGAACAGACAAATCTAAGTTTGAAGTGTCCAGATCACAAAGAAGATGTGTAGCATATCAAAAAAGATCCTGGAGGAATGTATGATGTCATATGACGAGCAATATGGAGGCAATGCGATGGGGGTGCTTCGTGGTGGTAGAGTATTACATATAGTATAAAGAACTATTTAAGGATAAAACAGCCAGCTGGTATTCTGTCTTTAATGGAGTGGCTGGTACAGTCACCAGATCGCAAACCTTTTAAACTGATGTAGGAGCAGTTTGACCACATGGTATGTAAGCTAATCCAAATTGCTGGAGGTAGTTCAGGAAGCATGGGATAAAATCTCTTCAGCTTACCTCACCAAATTGATAACTAGAATGCCAAAAGTATGCAAGGCTTTTATTTGTGCGCATGGAGGATTCTTTGACAAAAGCAAAGTTTAAAAGGACACAATCATTTCACTTACAATTCATGCTTTCTAACAAGGGTCAATGACTGCATTTTCTCTTCACACTTTCATGTGTTTTTTCACAAAAAAGGTAATTTCTGAGTGACCCCAAACTTTTGACTGCCAGTGTATATGCCTATGTTTGGGTGCCAGTGTGTTTGCACCAGTGTGAGTGTAGGTGGTAGTTTAGGTGTGTGTAGTAGTGTGTGTATGTGTACAGTGTAGGTGTGAGTACCTGCCATACTTGATACAAGGTGGCCTTTGGCATTTATCCTTCCCCCTCTTCATTGTGTTCAATCTGAGGGGGTGGGAGGGCATGCACAGATCAAGCTCCCTCAGACTTATGTCCGTGATCCCAGACCTGCAGCCTCAGATTGCCTCTTAGCTGTCTGGGTAGACAGGCATGCATATGTACGCAGGTTCCTACTCTGTCAAATAGGCAATCAGGCAATGATTTATTTTCCCTATACAGTGTTTGTTTTTGTTTTTTATTTTGTTAGCTATTTTGAAAGAGTGAAATAGGGTATTTTTGATATATTGTTTAATTAAGTCCAGCGGAGTTCATGGGCATGCTGTTCATAAGGTATTCAAGTGAAAACTGTTTTGTTAAATGGTTAATACTGAATTAACCCTAAAATGTTAGCTGTAGGTTTAACCACTGGCCAGTGAGGAGGGTCACCAGTCAATCTGCATGGACTGGTGGGGTGACTCCTGGTTAAGAAGGTGTCTAGAAAACACCAGTTTCCCCTCTCCTGCGTCGGTTTGAATTTCTAATTCACAGTGTTTTCAGTGAGAATTCTAAGTGAATTACAAATTTAAATATATAGTATTGCTGACTTAGAGAATGTTTCCAGTCGGTAATACGTTAAAGGATCACAATAGGGTCAGGAACACAAACATGTATTCCTGACCGTATAGTGCTAAACCCACCAGTTAGGTAGCTTGCCCCCCCCCCCCCCCCCTTAGCTCCCTTAAAAGCAATTAAAACTCACCTTATGTTTAGCGCAGCGTGGGTCCGCCGGCACTGGCCACGCCCCCTTGGTGACATCAGAATTGCAAATAATACATGCCTGTAAATATTACCGGTTTAGTTACAAATTATGATCATACAGTGTATGAGCCTACCACTCAGTGGGCACAGTTTGGAATATAGTGCTATATTTTGTATATATGTTATGAGCAATGCAATCAAAAGACCTTGTGAGGCAGCAAATAGAACTCATTTAAAAGAAGTCATCTTTCATACATAGTCAAATAAATCTCCATATGTTAAACATTAATTGTATGCAATATCATTAAAATTGGTAAATTAATAGAAAAGTTCTTCACTCCTTGTGGCGATCTATCTGCAAGACGCTTGGATGTCATCACTATGGTCTCCTTTTCCCCCTCAGTGATTAGCTCTGAGAGTGATTATAGCCCAGTCCCCAATCATTAGCCAAGGCTTAATGTCTGGGTGAAATCAGAATGTCTTTATTGCCGGAATGTCACTTCTTTTATACCTGGGTCCCCAGGGAAACAATGGGTTTTGCGACATACCTGGCGCCTAGGTGTCTGTGCCGGACCAGATAATTTTATTAGAAGCGTGAATAATATTTCAACATAAAAATATATATTGGCATGGCCGTATCCCCAAACCAGTGTCACCCCAGACAGCTCTCTTCTGAGCATTCATGCTGTCCAAGAAGTATTTGGATCTGAGGTGTCTAGCACGAATGGTATGGATGCTTTGACCGAGTCGCGAGCATCTGAGTGGGAAGTCACCTTCAATGATGGCGTTTTCTGTCTGTACACAGAGCTCCCTAAAGTCTTGGGTATCATTTGATGCCTCACCACCTCCTCTATCAACTTCCAAATAGCGCCCTGTTTGGTGACTCTGGGACTGAGAGCGCTCTAGAAAATGTTTTACTGGATTGCGGCATCTCTCTCTGCGATCAAATAAGGAGTTTCAGAGTATTCATGGGTTGCTCCCTGTCAGGTGCGCTGTGCCTCTGTGAGTTCCGCCCCGGCCTATGCTGTCTTAAGGGCTAGTAGAAAAGGGCACTGGTTTTGGTGGCACGTGCTGGAAGAGTAAATATGGGTGATTATAGTCCTTTTAGAGTGAGGTAGTGGTTTGGAGCACTGTACTAGTCCTAGGTGACCAGGTGGTCTGTCACATTCCTTAAACCCTACTCTACATTTTGGCATACATGTTCAGGCGAGTGCTGCCTTTCTGTTCTATATATTATACTAGATGACTGACCAATAACTCCCAGTTTTTAGCCTCTCCCAGTTACAGAGGCCTCAATACCAGGTCCTATCAAGACATACACTGAACATGGATGCCCCATGGAGTGGGTTAGCCCTTTCAGTGTTAAGACTTTTCACACCACTGAGCAGATTTTGAGCTTTTATTTGCGGCTTACATTTAAACGCTATTGTAAGCAATTCTTCAATGGCTAATTTACATTAATTGTATACCGACTCAAAATACATGATAATGTGTATTTATGGGGAAAAAATTATATCCTTTTAATTAGGTTGCATTAGAGTAGCTAAACTACATTATCTGATTTTAAAACCCCAGTCAATTTTATTTTGTTACCTCTATTACTAATGTGATCACCTGCATATATTAAATATAATATATATTATAAAGGACAATATATTATTTATTATAAAGGACAACTTCTGCCTTTATAATCACGAGATCTGGAAGCCTTTAGGCATTTATTTATTTTAATAATTCTTTATTTTTTGAGGTGCATATTAATTCAAGTTGATAACATGAGACAAGGTTAAAATACATGTAGGCAAAAGTATGCATGGTACATTTGTCAAAGATAATGCACCGATTTTTAGACAATATAAAACATGGTAGAACAATGGACAAGAGGGAGACTAAACATGACATGTAGAATGTCCTGTGTACAACCAGTTAGACCAGGGTTGTCCCAGGAGTGTCAGCAAGCATATGCACCTCGAGTGGCAGAGCGTATGTGCAGGGTGGCGAGACATTAGACAGCATATAAGGTGTGAGCAATGCGTCCCCAAAAACACCCTCCTTAATAAAACCTAATTTAAATTGTTAATGTTTGTGTTAATTTATCACTCCCAATATTCTCTTTCACATGGTGGGTCTTCGAAGGTTAAAGCATTTTAAGGGAGTTTAGGTCAAACTTTTTTTTTGTGATCATCACTTTTGCCCCACTAATGGGATCTAGACAAACATTTGCGGTTTAGATGAATGTAATGGCTTTTAAAATATATATATATATATATATATATATATCATTGCCTTAATTGTTTTATGATCGTCCAGTGATATGGTCTTTTTCATATGAAATATCTTACTAATACAGCTTTAATTTATCATGTATACTTTTCCTGCTTTATACAAATTCAATAATGTAATTTGGATTGATTTGGGCATAACATGGAAATGATTGTGTAATATGAAGGCGGGCAGAAAAGTAAATTTAAGAAAATTATAAAAGATAAACTTTCTGTGTAATGAAAATTAAAAAAAGTTCATGTTAAAAATAAAATGTAATTCAAGCAATTAGAGTACCGGTAATTATGAAAGCAAAATGCAAATGATGTCTTGGTTCTTATTTGTGCAGATGCATAATCTGCCTACAAAACACAATGTGGCTAAATCTAAATCATGCCTTAAATGTTCTTTAGAAGCTCATATGATATAGATCATACAGAGGAAGTGGAATCATGGATGGGGATAAGACTATCTCTGTGATCAGTAAGCTTCTGCTATGAAAAACATGCATTCCTTAATTCAACTTCCCTGCAATCTATGTGATTACGGCATTCAGTTTATATACTAGCTTGTCACTTCTAATTTGGGATATGCCATATCTAGCAGATTTGATTTATCATGCTCATAGATTATAATACTTTGTGTCATAGAAGCCAGCAGTTTATTTTGTGAATATTCATATTTACAATTCACTCTTGTCCAACGGTACTAAACTTTGTGTGTGAACTGAAGAGCAAACCCTTCAAGCCTCTTTCCATTGCTAAATGAACAAAGAATAATATATGAAGCAGAGTTCTACTATTTGCAATGTAGAGACTTTCTTTTTAGCAAACATGGAGTCACAAACACACAAATTCATAGATCCGTAAAGCATGTTTGTACACTTGTACAAGTGTTGGGTAGTGGTTGTGACTCCTGGAAGAAGTTATCAGGTGCTAAAGAAGTATGGTGGCAGAAAGATTAAAGAACCTAAAAATGTAAATATCACACATGGGTGGATAACCAGCACTATCAAATGCCAGAGGAGACCAAAGCCCTTTAGTATATTGAGTGGTGAGTACGCCAATAATGGCAGGTGCTGAGTCTTAACAGAAAGAGGATGTGTCCATTATTAAGCTTTTAAGATTTTGGGATCCAGAAGAGGGTTACTTACATAGTGGACATCGTTTCATTTGTGCAGAGATTCAAATTAAGATTGTGATGATCCAAGCAACATATAAAGTTAACACTCAAAGTGCTAATTTCTACCCATACTCATCTCTGTCAAATACATAGCCCATTAACTTTCACTGTGAGAGTTGTGAGTTGCTTGGTACAGATAGACACCTACAAAATGTCCTTAAGAGATCATCTAAAATTAGTTCAGCCCTTGTTCCTACCTTACATGTCCAGGCTTTTAGTCTGATGGAGTGAAGGATGCGCTGCTTGCTTGTTATTGTCCACTACAATGGTTCCTTCAAGTTGTAACCATGAAGAGAGACCCAGAAAGAAGGCAATGTTTCTTTTCTGCTGAGTTTGGTTCAAATGTCTCAATGGCCACTGTATGGGTGACACCAAAAATCCTGTCCAGTAGCAAACTATTATCTTTTTCAACAGTGTCAAACAATGTTTTTTTTTGTTTTTTGTTTTTAAATAAAGTTAACATCACAGGGAAAACAAAAACTGGTCAGATTTTCTTAATTAAACTCTGAATGGATTATCTTGCTTAAGCAAGGTATAAATCTGAATTATACCAATCTATACATTTGAGACAAAAGGCGATATTTTCTTGTTGCAGCCAATCTTGGTTAAAGCAAGATATCAGATTATGATGTCCATCTTCGGTAAGTAAACCTTTTCTTTGTGCTCTTTCTGGTTGAACAAGCCAAAGCTCTAAACTGAAGATGTAATGATGAAGACGGTTTACTATATGCATGAATACATTAGATGCATTGTGTACTATTTTCCTGAAAAGACCAACTCTCATACCTCAAACACTTGGATATAGTAGAAAGCAGACAAGTGAAAATTAAATTCCACAAACCCTTGATTTATTCATAGAGGAAAGCTTATGGGATATGCTCAACATTTTCAATAGAAAATTAAGGGATCATAAATGGGAGCTTTCTGCATCACATAGCTCACCAAACCAGTGATTCGTCAATTATGATACTCAACTTTCAGTACAATAATTGAACATATCATATAAGGAGAACAATATCTAACATGAAGATTTTCTGGGAGTTGTAATGCATTTGCCATTTGAGGCTTGATTTTTTTAAAACAGATTTAGCAAAAAGAAAAAAGAAAAATTGTTATCTCCAAAAAGTATCAAAATCAAAATCCACTGCCACACAATGATGCCTTAATGGATGCAATTCAAAAGTCACTGGCAAAATTAGTTTGTGTTCACGTATTGCCATAAGATAAGACATACTTTGAACTGAATTATTTTTAACAGTCTAGTTCTATTGCACAAAAATGAAGTACTTCCACTCAGGGACATATGTGGATTTGGTCCCAATTGCTTTCATATAATTTTTCCCAGTTCTGTGAGCATTTCCCAAGAGATACTCAAAGTTCTTAAATTGCACAGCCTGGGGTCATTCATAGCAACATTTCAATTAAGATAAACACCATCAGGAAGAATATCCTCAATTTTTAAATGCAGGCCATTTTCAGCCCAGCCTTTGATTATGTCACATAAACAAATAACCTTAGACCTTCAAGTGTATCCTGTTACAGAGAATGTTATTCTACTTGCATAGTAAATTCATCTCTAGCTTCCTGATTGCTTTAGAACCTTTGCAGCACCAATATGGTTTATACAGAACATTTACACATTAGTGTAATCCGCGATGTAATAATGTGATACATATAAAGAAATCAAGCGAAATAAGAATATTTAGGTTATAAGCAAAAACCAAGACATAGCTCTTGCGTTGATCTCAAATTAAGACTAACACAGACCCCGTCAAAAGCACTGACATAACAAATGTTCGGATAAAGGACTATTGCCCTGTTGTTGTCCACTGCTGTGTACTACCAAGAATAATAGTAAGTAAGAGTAAGGATAGTGTATGTCACTAGTACCGGATTTACATTTACAGGTATTGCAGTTCCATTCATTGGCCATTTTGTGTTGCAGCCCACCAATAGAAATGATAACCCAAATAATTATCAGCAAATGTGACTTGGAGAAAGTTTTAAAATTTTAGACTTAAATTTGAATCGACAACAATTCTCACTTTAGTGACTTACTCTTACATACTGGGGTAGTATAAAATTCCTCTTTTGTAACTGATCAGTTATCACACATGAATCATTATTTTAGTCACATTTCAAATTTAATTCTATAGTTTTAATAGTAATATATTTAACTTGCATATATCAAATCAAGATTATTCTGATACATTGAATTAACAAAGAAACACTTCAGACAGCAACCTTGATGCTCATTAAAAAGAGTAGTGCACACACTCACATGCATACTCACTCCCAATTAGTAAAACTGTCTTAGTAGGACACCACATTTGTCACACACATTAGGCATCTTTGAAACACCAATCAATGGTGCAATATTCTTAGGTTAAGAATATACCACTCATGCTCACCATGAAGACACCGTGTGGCTCCATTAAATGTAAGCAAAACTAAAAAGACAATTTGATATTAATAAATAGAATATTACATTATGTTTATGTTTCCAGGATACATAAATTAACTAATTCTTCTTGACCTCTCTGCCGCCTTTGACACTGTGGATCGTGTCCTTCTCCAAACTCTTCAATCCCTCTCTGTGACACTGTCGTCTTATGGTTCTCCTCCTATCTCTCCCAACATCCGTTCAGTGTCCTCTTTTGCAGACATCTCCTTCCCTTATCCTGTCTCGTTTGGATTCCCCCAAGGATGTGTTCTTGGTCACCTTCTGTTTGCTCTTTATACTGCCTTTCTTGGTGAACTCATCAACTTCTTTGAATTCCGCAACCCTCTGTATGTCAATGACACCCAGATATATCTTCCTCCCCTGAACTCTCCCCCACGGTTCTACAAGGTGTCACTGCTTGCCTTTCTTCAATCCCTAATTTGATCCCGCTTTCTGAAACTCAATCTCTCTCAAACAGAGCTATTTATCCTCCTCATAATGCTGATCCTCTTCCACTTTTCTTGCAAGTTGATGTTACTTGCATAAGTCCATCCTTGAAAGCTCTTGTCTTGGTGTTATCTTTGATCCTGACCTCACCTTTGCACTTCATATCCAGAATGTTGCTAAAACCTGTTGATTCCACCTTAAAACCATTGCCCACATCTAACCCTTTCTCATGCAAGTTTCTGCCAAGGAGCTTGCTCATGCTCTGGTTACCTCTCGCATAGAATACGGTGATTCCCTCCTAGTTGATCTCCCCAGAAGCCACAATGCTACAATGACCAATGAATGCTGCCGCCAGGCTGATTTTTCTCACCCGTTGCTCCTCCCATACCTCGTCCCTCTGTTGATCCTTACATTGGCTTCCTGTATCCTATAGGTGTCAATACAAAATAGTAACCCTTACCTATAAAACTTTAAACAATTCAAGCCTGTTACATTTCTTCACCCACTTCTAGATATGCCCCGTCTTGGTCTATCTGCTCTGCCGGTGACTACCTCCTTTCAACTGTGCGCACCTTTACTGCTAACTCACACTTGCAGGACTTCTCGTTGGCAGCTCCCTTCATTTGGAACAGCCTTCCTCCCCCCAACTTATCCATATTGGTCTCTTGCTCTCCTATACAGCCACACTCCACTCACCTCCAGTTCTGCTACGTTTGCACCTTATTTGGTGGCTGCCTTCATTGTGTTTGTACCCCACACACACCTTTTGTGTTTGTACCCCACCTCCTCTAGACCAGTGTTCCAATCCAGGATTTATGTATTTCCCTGTTTTATTCCAATGGAGATACTGACAAAACCTGGACTGTTGGTGGTCCATGAGGACTGGGTTGGGGATCACTGCTCTAGACTGTAAGCTTGTTTGAGCAGGGTCCTCATCTACCTATTGTTCCTGTGTCAATTGTCTCATCTATTGCTAATCCTTATGTCATGTACTAAAAACCAGATATAACATTTCAATCTGGATGTATCCTCTGAGTAATTAATTTGTGTGGCACTAATTTCTTAACAATCAGCAACAAGTTGATAGTTTTTGTTTGGTCTATATTCTACCATGAGTTTGCATTAGTTATGTTATCTTGACAATACCTGTGATTGAGAATAAGCATGAAACTATCTACTACAGTGGTCAAGAACATACAAATGTGGACTTTAAAATTTGCACATTGATTTGCAAAATAAGTTGTGTAAAGTGTCAAGTTATTCTTCAACTGAAAAAGAGAAGCTTATTAATTACATATTACAAGTTAGAGCAATTCAAGGGGTACTAAAAACACCACAGAAATTTGTCGCGTGAGGATTTGTCTAGAGCAGGGTTAGGCAACTTTTTGCTACTGCTGTGCTAAAGTAAAACTCTTAGGGTACCAGCCCTATTTTTTAAGATAATTCTTATGGATGTTGGAGAATTTGCATTTGATATGTATGGGTGTGTGCCAGCTTTAGAAAGTTTTAGGTTTATATATGTGGGGGCTGTCCATTGTCATAATTGTGTGTACATGGGTTGTTTATGGTATTGTGTTTATGGTGGAGGCTTTTGTTGGTGTATATTGATGTGGAATGTTGTATGCACCAGAAGGTAATCGGCATATTCCAGAAAACTAAATCTTATTAAATCAAGTTCGGTGTATGATGTTCAATGTGTGTATGCCAATTGCTTGTAGTATTTGTATGTGTGGTGTAGGCAGGCTGTGATATTGTGCGCAAGGCTATGTATGTGTGGGGATGTTATGAGGGAAATGCCCCCAGGGGTGTTGTGTTTGTACATTAGACAATTAAAAAGTTATTATAAAATGTATTTCTATACCCACTTCTCTTTGCCTACCTTTTGCCGGGTAAAGGGCATGGGCCTTCATTAATCCCTGGTGGCCCGATGGTGTAGCTTGTGGTCTGCACCTTCAATGGGTGCAGATCACTGGTGCCTCTGTCTCTGCTGTGGTGCTTGTCTGGTGAGAGAACATTGCCATGGTAACCTACGGAAACACTGACTCTCCAAAAGTGTTGGAGTGCAAGGGAGGGATAGCAGAGTGCCTGAAAGGTAGAGACCACAGGCTTTCTTGTTCACAGAGGGGCACTTTGAGATTCTTAGGGAGATCTTATGTTCTCCCAAACTGTTCCATTGGTACAGGCAGCCTCTTGTGCCACATGTGTCATAGGTTGCAGATCTAAAGGGAAAGTCGGATATCAGTGAAGTTGCACAATTATCCACCTAAAAATATATGGCCGATAAAAAGACAACTTTACTTGAAGGGGGTGGGACAGGTTTCCATATTTAAGATTTTGCCTCCTTTATTTACATAAAATATTGATGTGGAATGTTGCATACACCAGAAGGTAATCTGCATTTTCCAGAAAACTGTTCATATGTCAAACAATAAATCTTATTAAATCAAGTTTGGTAAAAACGGTAATGAAAGCAGGGAAGATCACGATGTGTATGATTTGGCACTCTGCATTTCAGGCCTTAGAGGTCAGTATTTTAAAAGCTTTTAAACATATACACAGAATGAGGGCTTTTAGATGATGGTCTGTTATAATATATACCAGTTAAGTACTTTAACCATCAGTTAGGATAAAATATCTGTAGAATAATATGTTTAAGGGATTTACGTCTTTGATCATGTTTTCGAATCATGTAAAGCACAGTTGATATCATTAAAGTAATTATTCCTGGAAATAAATGGGTAAAATGCACAGATGACTTCTGGGGCTATACATGTAACGGTTTGTCCTCGATTAGTTTTACTTATACTCCTGAATAGTACCTGCTGCCATTGTAATGATGGCAGTTGAAATAGCTGCAACTTAGGACCGCAGCTCCCACTAATCTCAGGCAGCATTTTGTCCTAGTGCTATCCTAACAGTAAAGGTTTACTCTTACACCCCACACCAGGTCTTATCATTTGTAGTCATAGGCTACTAGACTGGCCTTAAAAGTTACTCACCACATGCAAGTAATAGTCAGCTCACCAAGGGTAAATTTCTATCTACCCAGTAGGGCTAAATTCACACATGCCAACAACTAGCGGTAAGTGTAGATTTTGCTGTACACAATACATTATATTACCTATACTATATATTTACCTCTCCATTATCCTAACACACTAATCATTCACTTCTCCTCTACCATTAACCCTTACAGTACTCAACTCTTACCTTTACACACTTGCATTTGTGCACTGTTCCTTTGGTAAATAAAATAGTTTGATAACAAATCAATTAGCCCAGCAGAGAACCCCTTCTGAGTGTTATTTAAAAGGACTGATCAGTTGTAATAAAACAAAAGTTGTTCTGTGCTGAACTAAGATTCATCATCAAACAAATCGATGTATTTAAAAAATGCATGCAACAAATGCACGTCTGCTAACAATTAATCTCTACACTAACTTAACACTAACCCAAACCTAAAATATCATGTAATATAATATAAACAACAATCAAAGAGTATATTAACCCCTTCAGGACGGAGTCAATAGTGCACGTTCTGATAAAAAAAACAAAACGTAAACAAAAACTGGAATTTGCGCTATATGTCTGTTCAACCGTAATTCACCTCTTTCATATTAAATGCACCCACACTTATTATATATCATTTTGTTCAGAAGAAACAGGGCTTCCATTCCATATAAAATATTTATATATAAAACAATTCATTATGAATAAAATTAAAAAAAACAGACATTTTAATTTTTTTTTAAAATTTGTAGTTCCGCCTCACATTTTAGCTGTAAATGTCATAATACTGTTAGGTTTTACTGCAACAAAATGCTCATATTTGTAATCAGCGATGTCTCACGAGTACAACAGTACCCCCCATTAACAGGTTTTATGGTGTTTTGGAAAGTTACAGGGTCAAATATAGAACGTTCCATTTTCAAATTGAAATTTGCCAGATTAGTAATGTTACCTTTGAGACGGTGTGGTAGCCCAGGAATGAGAATTACCCCCATAATGGCATACCATTGGAAAAAGTAGACAACCCAAGGTATTGAACGTGGGGTATGTTTAGTCTTTTTTAGTAGCCACTTAGTCACAAACACTGGCCAAAGTTAGCGTTCATATTTGTTTTTGTGTGAAAAAAGCAAAAAACTAATATTTGGCCAGTGTTTGTGACTAAGTGGCTACTAAAAATGACTGGACATACCCCATTTGCAATACCTTGGGTTGTCTACTTTTGCAAATGGTATGCCATCATGGGGGTAATTCTTATTCCTGGGCTATCATACGGTCTCAAAGGTAACATTACTAATCTGGCAAATTTCAATTTGAAAATGGAACGTTCTATATTTGACCCTGTAACTTTCCAAAACACCATAAAACCTGTACATGGGGGGTACTGTTATTCTCGGGACATTTCACTAAACACAAATATTAGTGTTTTAAAACAGTAAAACATATTACAACAATAATATAGTCCATAAAAGTGCCGTTTGTTTGTAAAAAATGCAAAAAACTTCACTTTTACTTAAAATATCATCGTTGTAATACAATTTACCAGTTTTAAACACTAATATTTGAGTTCAGCGAAGTCTCCCGAGTAAAACAGTACCCCCTATATACAGGTTTTATGGTGTCTTGGAGAGTTACAGGGTCAAATATAGTGCTTGCAAACTAAATTATCTGCACTTTCTCCCTGTGTTGTCAGGCATGTCAATCACATTTTAATTAATCAAATGACATAATTATGATAAAAAAATTACTTAAATATACACGTAGAATTTTAATATATATGCATTTATAGGTATTTAAATTCTACGTGTATACTAATGTAATATTTTATGTAATTATATGTATTTATCTATATATATATTTGCGGTTATTTGTATTTTATATATAGATAGATATATATATAGAATGTCATTCTAAGTGTATTCTGTTTCCAATATATATATATATATATTAATAACAAAATACATTTAGAATAAAATTACATATGAATATATAATTTCTTTTAAATTTTGTTTCAATATTTTATTTATTTAATTATTTTATTTATTTATTATTGTAATTATACGTGTATATATATATATATATATAATATATATATGTAGATCTATTATATATATAATATATATACATATTATATATATGTAACGTCATTCTAAGTGTATTTTAATACTAATATATATATTAATATTAAAATACATTACGTATGACGTTACATATATACAATATGTATATATATATAATATATATACATATATTATATATATAAAAAGGCATTTAATTTATTTTTTAACATGTGTAATATTTTTTTTTTTACACTACCTACCAGCAGGGGGACTGTCTAATATTTTAGACAGTCCCCCTGCTGGCAGATCCATAGCCAGCTATAGGGGGCCATGTGATCGCTCTTTGAGAGCGATCACATGGCCCCCGGGGGCCTCATTTGCCGGAGGGGGGCTGCCTGGGCTCTCAGGCAGCCCCCCAGAAGAGGATCGCGGCGGAGGTAAGTACGCCGGACCTCCAGGGGCTGCAAGCCGTTACGGCGTTCTATGCCGCCGCAACGGCTTTAACCCCTTAAGGACCAAACTTCTGGAATAAAATGGAATTATGACGTGTCAGACATGTCATGTGTCCTTAAGGGGTTAAAGCCCTTTAAAGCCGCGACGGCATAGAACGCCGTAACGGCGTTAAGGGGTTAAAGGACCACTATAGGCACCCAGACCACTTCAGCTTAATGAAGTGGTCTGGGTGCCAGGTCCATCTAGGGTTAACCCTGCAGCTGTAAACATAGCAGTTTCGGCGAAACTGCTATGTTTACACTTGGGTTAATCCAGCCTCTAGTGGCTGTCTCATTGACAGCCGCTAGAGGCGCTTCCGCACTTCTCACTGTGATTTTCACAGTGAGAAGACGCCAGCGTCCATAGGAAAGCATTGAGAATGCTTTCCTATGGACTGGCTGAATGCGCGTTTGGCTCTTGCGGCGTATGCGCATTCAGCCGATGACGGTCAAAGGAGGAGGAGAGTCCCCAGCGCAGAGGGAGTCCGGCGCTGGAGAAAGGCGAGTTTTTAGCCCCCTTCCTCTCCATTCAGCATGGCGGGAGTGGGGCCCTGAGGGAGGGGGCACCCTCAGGGCACTACAGTGCCAAGAAAACAAGTTTGTTTTCCTGGCACTAAAGTGGTCCTTTAAGGGAAAATAATGATATCCTGGGGTTCTAGAGACATTTATAAACCATATTACCGTATATACTCGAGTATAAGCCGAGTTTTTCAGCACATTTACATTGCCATAATACAGACTGGGGGCTGTGTGCGTTTACTTACCTCTCCTGCAGCTCCTGTCGGCTCCCTTCTCCTCCGCGCCGGTCCGTTCAGCACCTCTGTCAGCTCCCAGTGTAAGTTTCGCGAGAGCCGCGGGGTCATAGTGCGGCCGCGAGACTTACACTGGGACTTGCAGAGGGAGCTGACCGGACCGGCGCGGAGGAGGTGGGAGTGGACAGGAGCTGCAGGAGAGGTAAGTAAATGCTTCCTGCCAGCCCCCCTCCACTGAACTGCCAATGTCACTGGACCACCAGGGAGTGAGAGCCCCCCTCCCTGCCATGTATCAAGCAGGGAGGGGGGGTGAAAAAATAATAAATAATAAAATAAAATAAAAAATTGTAATAAAAAAATTATTAAAATAATAATAAAAAAAATAATAATAAAATTGTCCACTCCCCACCAAGGCTCTGCAACACACACACACACACTGCACTCATAAACACACGCTGCACTCATACACACACACTGCATTCATTATATACACACACTGTAAATAAATATTCAATTAATATAATTTTTTTAGGATCTAATTTTATTTAGAAATGTACCAGTAGCTGCAGCATTTCCCACCCTAGTCTTATACTCGAGTCAATAAGTTTTCCCAGTTTTTTGGGGTAAAATTACGGGCCTCGGCTTATATTCGGGTCGGCTTATACTCTAGTATATACGGTATGTTTCCAAATCGGTGGCATTCGTATAGGCAACACAAAGTTCACTGTTATATAACTACAAATGTTTTCATTTAATCCAGTCTGTGAGCCATTTTATACAAAGTAGCATCAGAACCACCAATAACTCTGTAAAATAGAACAACCCTGCGAGGGAGTTCTGGCTGAAATGTTTCTACACTTCAATTAAATGTCATTCCACACAATAGTGGAGGGCATGGACTTTGTTCTTTGTTTCCAAGTATCTTGAACACCAAAATATTCACAATAAACACACAGATCAAATTTTATAGTTGCAATTAGAAATTCCATTTTATTTATTTATTTTTCATTCGGTTATTCCATCCCACACTTCAGCTAATGAAAAGATTGTCACTTAATAAGTAGAAAAGGGTGAGCTGCATCCTCAAGCAGGTAGATAAATTTATCTTAATCTGGAGAGATATGGAATGTTGGATCGGCTCATATCATGGTTCACGAGTTACAAACAAGTCCTTAGGCAGTACAGACTTACAAAACAATACAGTTTGTTTCTTCACAAATATTTTCACTGAATTCTGCACATCAATCTTGTAGAAAAAGGGTAAAACTATGCAAACATCAAAATAAAGTCTTGTTGTTTAGTATACATTATTACTTTATGCCTGCGCGGTCTGTCCAGTTTCACGCAGAGTAGGGTTTACGAACAGTTTTATGTATATGATCTGGTGGTCAATAGTTAGAAATTAAGGAGAGTAATAGAAAACATCCAAAATAGTCACAAGAGCATGTTTCCCATCTATGGTTAACTAAATTAAAGGGGTAGGAATAGCAGACTCTACATCAAAGCCCTGTACAATTATGTGGCCCAAGACACAATTCTATGGAAGATAATATAATGCAAAGTTTAAGTTGACTTCTTGGTTACTAACTGTATAGCAAGCTTCACCATACTTTTAACATGTATAGCAAAGAGAACGTAACTTCAGCTCCATTGACACTGTCTAATCATTTTCTCTTAAACAATATCCAACTCATCTCTAACTACACAACATGGCATCCGATGAAATAGATTCTTCCGAAATTCAATCAAATATAATTATTACAAGTCGTCAACAAATTCAGTGTAGTTGTTGTAGAAGTACAATCATTTTGAAAATGTGTGTGGGGGGAAGGAGGGGGGAACAAACAAAAACAAAAATAAACTGCAATACACCATAAAATGCAAGAAAAGAAACAGTTTAAAATGCACCTAGGAACACCTACAGCTACTCCTTTAAAATCAAGATCACAGAAAACTAGCCCTGGTCACTATGACAGACCTGCAACAAGTGTATTTAGTCATCCTTTTGAAGCATATTTTCCCCATACGCAGATGAAAATAGACTTTCCCTTAGGACTAAAAAATATATATTTATGTTTATATATACTTAACTACAGAACCCAGCAGCCGTCTTGCTTCTGCTTGAGGCTCTCCCCCATTCCCCACAAAAAAAAGGAAAAGCAAGGTCTACAAAAATAGCAAATAACTCTAAAAATAGTTTGCTGATTTGAGTTTCCTTTATATTACATTCAAATGTAATATAGCTATTTATAAAGGACCAGTAGCCTGTATACAGCAGGCATTTGCAAAATCAGTGCAGTGCTTTATCAGTATTTATTTATATTCCTCTTTCAGTATCTGGTCTGATACTCGTGATGCCAACGGTTAAAGTCGTTGTAGAACAGCACAATACTTCCAGATGCCATACCGGTCATGATGCACCTAAAAAGGAAAGCAGAATGGTCAAGTGTGAGGAAATGTGTGTGCTAAGACCACTGGGAAGGGGGTACAACTGCATTGGAATATACATATTTAAATACATGCATTTTTTGGGGGGGGGGGGGTCTAAAGCCCAAGTAATTCTGTATAATGATAAAGATATTAGGAATGCCAGAAATAATACTAACAATAAGATGTACCCAAATAAAAAGTAATACTGAGACAGCATTACACCATCTCTTACTGACCTTAGCTAAAAATAAAAAAAACAAAAAAATAAAAATCGCTTTCCACTGAATTAGAGAGGTATAGGAACTCAACTACTATAAACAGTATGCCAATGAGCTTTTTGTTTTATTTGTTTGGCAATAACAGGTAAAAACTATGATGAAGTATAAATTTATCCTAATAATGTCTGAGACAAGTTTAGGGTCATTTAAGATGCTTGAGAAGTATCTAAACCCCTAAATTACCAATAATACACGAATATGATTATTAAGCAACAGATTGTTAGGACTACAAAACTTATTAGCAGAAATGTAAGGATCGTTATTAAGTGGGACCTTTCTAAAAATAAAAATCACACAATTAATTTCCTCTTCGAAGACTGGAAATTCACTTTTTGGGTAAAAATCACATATTAATATGGTCATTGGACAAAGACTGGCTTTCTTGTTAAAAATACTTAGGTATATTTTACAATAACTTCAATTAAACCAACAGGCCATGAAATTATATTGTATGTGTAGAAGGTGCCCAGATACTGGGCACACTCAACTACACCATTTGAAATTACATAGATACAAATAGGAATTTTTTTTTTTTTTAGAAATAACATTCATTACATTTTTAATTCCTACCTTTGGTCAAAAGACATTGCCATAGAACGGATTCCAGCATCACAACCTGGATATGCAAAAAGTTGTTTCAAGTCAGACACCTGCCAGACCATGACAACTCCATTATCCCCGCCTGTAAGCATGTACTGGCCATCTCGACTAAGCAGAATCGCCTGTGATATTAAACAGAAAAGTTTACCATTATTTATGCACACGCATACACTTCGTTCTTACGTTAGCTTTATAAAGATTTCCACAAGCATTCAACAACGGTTATGCATAAATATTCATGTAAAAATACTGTTAGTTTAGAGAGGATTGTTGTAAAAAAAAAAAAAAAAAAAAACTTTACACAAACATATACAGCAGGGCCGCCATCAGGGTGTGACAACCATGACAGTTGTCATGGGCCCGGCGGCCCTGGGGGGCCCGGCCCCCACGTGTAGCAGCAGAACTGCCGCCGGTGCATTTGCACCGGGGCCCATCGGGTGGCCCACACACTTAGGGCCACTCGATGGGCCCTTTGTCTTCAGGGGCCCGGCCAGCGAGGTGGCCGTGTAATAGCGCGACTGGGCCCCTTTAAAAAAAAAAAACAGCCGCAACGCAAGTGCTGCTGGGAGGAAGTGGTCACTTCCTCCCAGCTCACTCCACGCGGGAGGAGAGCCAGCCAGGCAGGCAGTGAAGAGGGAGAGCCGTGCGGACTCCTATCCGCCCCAGCCACCCCTCCTGCAAAGAAAAGGTAAGAAACAGGAGGGAGTCTGAAAATTAAGCTGTGTGTGTGTGTCTGTATGCATGTATGTATGTATATATGTCTGTATGCATGCATGTCTGTATGCATGCCTGTATGCATATCTGTATGCATATATGTATGCATGCCTGTATGCATACATGTATATATGCCTGTATGAATGTATGTCTGTGTGTCTGAATGTATGTCTGTGTGTATGAATGTATGTCTGTGTGTCTGAATGTATGTCTGTGTGTATGAATGTATGTCTGTGTGTATGAATGTATGTCTGTGTGTATGAATGTATGTCTGTGTGTATGAATGTATGTCTGTGTGTATGAATGTATGTCTGTCTGTCTGTACGCATGTGTGTATGTCATTATGAATGTGTGTGTGTGTGTATGTCATTATGAATGTATGTGTGTGTATGTATGTGTGTGTATGTATGTGTGTGTATGTATGTCGGTGTCTGTATGTCCTTATGCATGTGTGTCTGAGTGTGTGCATGTATGTTAGTATGTGTCTGTCAGTATATGTATGTCTCAGTATGTGTGTGTCAGTATGTATGCCTATATGTGTGTATGTTAGTATGTATATGTGTGTGTATCTGTGTCCTTTTTGTATCAGTGTGTGTGTTTGTGTCTGTATTCCTGTGGGCGGGATTGGAGGCGAGCCCACGGGGGCCCAGACCCTGAGCTGAGTTAGGGGCCCCAACATTTCTGGTGGCGGTCCTGATATACAGCTGTGGGAAAAAGAAGGTACATCCTCTGTGAATTCCATGGTTTTACATATCAGGACATAATTATCCGTTCCTTAGCAGGTCTTAAAATTAGGTAAATACAACCTCAGATGAACAAAACATGGAAGCCCCATGAGTGAAAAACCAAATACACCTTATGATTCAATAGCTTGTAGAACCACCTGTAGCAGCAATAACTTGAAGCAATTGTTTTCTGTATGACCATCAGGGATGTGTCTTCCGCGAGGCAAACAAGGCTGCAAGATAAGCCTAAATTATCACTCCTCCACCACCATGCTTACAGTATGTATGATGTGTCTGTGCTAATATGCTGTGTTTGGTTTTCACCAAACGTAGTGCTGTGTATTATGGCCAAACATTTCCACTTGAGTCTCGTCTGTCCAAAGGACATTGTTCCAGAAGTCTTGTAGTTTGTCCTGGAAACCCTTCCAAACACACTATACTTATTCTGTATTTTTCTAATTGTACTGTCATGAACTTTAACATTTAATATGCTAACTGAGGCTGGTAGAGTCTGAGAAATAACTCTTGGTTTTTTTTGCAATTTCTCGGAGGATTGCACGGTCTGACCTTGGGATGAGCTTGCTGGGATACCCACTCCTGGGTAGATTGGCAAAGGCCTTGAATGTTCTCCACTGTTGAATAATCTTTCTCACCGTAGAACAGGCAACAACAATTACTTCTCCAAGATCATTGATCATGTCTTTCCTCCTTGACATTGTGTTAACACACACCTGAATACTGCAGACCAGCAAATTGCTAAAACTACAGCCTTTATAGAGGTGGTCACACTTACTGATGATCAATTAAGCAAGGGCAATTGATTAGCAGCACCTTTCTGCTACTTAGCCTCTTCATTACTATGGAAGCAGTATGTTTTTTTTTTTTATACATGGCTTCTCTATATTTTCTTTATTTGTGTTGAATAAATCATGACACAGTGTGATATTGAATGTGGTGGCATTCATCTGTGGTTGTATTTACCTAATTTTAAGACCTGCTAAGGAACAGATGATTGTTATGTCCTGATATGTAAGACGATAGAATTCAAAGAGGGTGTACTCTTTTCCCATGACTTTTGAGTACACCTAATAAGTACCAACAGAATTTCCATTCTGCTGCCAGGATAGTCCTACAAAAACATTTCTTTTGCATTTTGGTCTAAACCACCAAGGTATCATAATGATATTCAAACGTTGATCAGTGTGAATTTGAGGGCTTCTAGTTGTGCCAAAGTTTATGTGAATTTAGAGGGATTTATTAAAATAAAAAATAAATAAAAAAAACACATTATTCACATTTTCACATCAGGAGAATGACAAATTAAAATAACAGTATCTGCAGCTCAGCAATGTGACTCCCACTAATCTCAGGCAGAGTAGGACATTTATGTTCACATATCATTACATGTTAATTATGGGAAATAACTGCCTGGCTGATGTCACCATGCATGCAGAATTTGTGTGTAAAATGTGACCTGCCTGTTATACATACATCTAAATACATATTAAGCATAAACCCTACAATTAGCTTATATTAGAGTATGCGGTTCCCAGGAGTGCATACAGAATTGTAATGCATATATGAGAATTCTATTAATTACTGATGTCATATCTTCATCAGATCCTATTAAAACTTCCATGTATCCATATGCTGAATGCAAAGAGAAAGATTCGTAAAGCCTAGCATGTTCAAAAGCTAAATCAATACTCAATTTTACTCTCTTGCTCGTGCTACTGGCAATGCCCCAAGGCTATTTGGAAATTGCAATTATTGCCATAACAAATAATTATTTGCTACACTTAGAAATTCATCTGCAGAAAATCCATTAACCTTTCAGTAACGGTTCATTGAGTTTTATATTCAGAGCTTTATATGAGTGAAATACTATAGTAAGGAGGCAAATTAAAGTCATTAATCTTTAACCCTTACAAAGCATTTGAAAGTAATACTCCTCATGTATTATTAAATTAAAACCATCCATTCACATTTAGATGGTCACTTTGCATGATTTCCAGTTTGTGAATATGTGTTTTCTTCAGTTTTAAGGAGAGAAAAAATGTGTGTTGTGGATTTCTACTACATAAAAAATAAAAATAATTCAGAAGCCAATAAAAAAAAACAACAACTCATATGCTAAAAAGTCAATCATTCTATATATTACACTTAATGAGAAAAAAAGAACTCATTCTGTCATACAGATACATATGTGGGAATATCGTTTTTTTATCAAGAAAAAACAAAAAACGTAGGTTCTAGTGTGGTTGTGATTTCTGCTTTTTGGGAACCTTCACAGTTACATAATGCTCATTACCACTAGAACTGTTACACGTCCAAAAGGGCACAGATTGCATTTGAAGAAAATTCTTATACCATCCAGAAAGCTGGGATATATGCAGAATTGCATCACACATTATATTAACCCTGTCAGGACCTATGTCCAGACTCTGCTATGCAAAGGGCTAATTCACACTTTTCAGTCTAGGTCAGATACCCATACAGAATTAGGAATTGTGATAAAGCACATTATGTATTTGGTTAAAAGAACCTAAATGAAAAATTTCCAGAGTAACAACTACACATTGCATAGTGGATCACTCAAAATAACTTTCCTGATTTTCAATGATTTTTCAATGATTTCAATGGTTTCAATGATGAGAGAAATGTATTTTTGTTTTTAATTTGCACACATGCATGCACTCACACAGTCAACAACGAACCTAGAGCCTCACTTCCCCCTGGTGTTTTTAGTCCAAAGAGCAAGTGTTCAGTCCCTGAGTGGAACTGATTAAAGGCAGAAAATTAATTGTGCATGCTTCAATTACCTAGGCCACATGGTGTGGAGAACCACCGCCAAGACAATCATATACAGAACAACAAGCACTCAGAAGATAAGTGTACTTTTATTCATTACCACAAAAAAAAAGAACATTTCAGCTCAGTGGAGCTTTTAGTCTAGAAGGAGCACAGACAGCTGTAAGTTTCCCCATAGAATGAGACTGCTTGTGGAAGTGGAAGCTCAAAAAGTTTTAAATCTTTTTAAAAAGCTCAAATCACATGCTACAGAATCTGTTGGTGAGAGGTTTTCATTTATATGTTTTTGGAAGAAGTAATAGTTGTTGCATGATGTATTTTTAAGAGGTTATTTGTTAAGATTAGCTTCTTGATGCAGGATGACTGGATTCAGGGTTCACCACTTTGGACTGACGACCCAGTGGTACAAATCAGCTCTTGTGATCGGACAGGATGCGAAAAAGACCACCATGGAAAGGACCAATGCTTGAAAAAGTGAATAAGCCAACCAGAGTCCTTCCTTCTTCATGGTCAAGTCGAATAATTGGACCTTCTGACAGTCTATCCCTCTATGTGGAGATACAGTTATTAGAGAAAAGCATGCTAGACTCAAAGGAAGCATCTACCCGGTGCTTTTCCCCTGTTGTCTTCATGCTTATTTTAACGATTATGGAAGACACGACATTTTTGCTTTTATACCTGAGGTGATTGAGAAGAATGTGGTCACAAGCAGGGTATGATTAACATCTGCCTATTTATTTATATCACCCTTACATTCATTTTTTACAAAGACTCAAAGGGACTTAGTAACTCAAACTTATCATACCATCTTATTATTAGGGATGACTGACCCATTTTGGGGTCAGTTTCCGAATGAGATGAGGACATATCTCACACAGAATTTCTTCAACAATTCCTCTAATCCTAATATTTTGTTGTCTTTGACTTCTAGGGAAATCAGCTAGTTACAAAGCTTGTCATATGTTGCCTGTAGTTTGTTTGTATATACTAGTCTCGACAACATTGTGCTTGTAGTGCGGTTCACCAATAGCCTCCTCCGTAGTCACAAGGCAGCCTACCAGAGCCTATTTTCTCTGACCAATTATATGTCAGAATGAAAGTGGATGTGGATGTCTCTCAGAAACACTAGAATGCATGTGTTGGTTGATTGACATGTATCAAAAATCCCACTATGTATTTGTAATTCAGCAATGCCAAGTTCAAAAGATGAGGAGTAAGTTACTCTTGTATACATTTTTTTTTTACTAAATGGGACTGATTCGGCGTGTTCCCAAAATCTCTGGATCAAGGAACAAGAGTTAATCCTCTTATTTCTACATGCTGGTGAGTAGCAAACTCCAGTCAAGTCCAAAGAATGGGTAGAAATATACTATTTTGGTAAAAGGTAATGGAGGTTTCCATATTTAAAATCTCATAAAATCTATTCTGTGTTTTTATTGGCGTAACAGAAATTTGTATACAAGAATTATAAGAAACATATGCTTCGAGTCGATTAAAGATGTGAGTTAAAGGTTAGTGCAAAACTATTGTGATTTAAAAGAGCAGAACAATAGGTTACGCTGTTTGTCCCTGTTAGTTCTCTAATATAAAGAAATCATTTTAACTGGAGCTTTTATGGCATGTGAGTAGCTTCAGC